>NW_026060346.1:0-20000 GCF_024139225.1 Suncus etruscus | reverse complement strand
AGTTACATCCAAATAGAAAAGTTAATACTTCAAGGCTCTGGAGACATTCTTACCTTGCTTTTTACTACATTAGTAAACTTGGACCTTCATACTCCAACCTCTGCCCTCCTCATATCTCTACTCTGCCTTTAGCCATCCTGTTTCCCTTTTATTCACTGAAACCATTCAGATAATCTTCAGTTAGCTCTTTATACCACTGTTTTAAACAGAATTACATCCATAAAGACCTTTTGTTATCTAGCTGCTGTAGTCACAACTTCCATAGATTAGGAAATAGACATCTTTCTGAGGGTATTACTCTGCTTATTGAACTGATCATTCAAATCATTACCTTTAAAGTAAAAACAAAGTGCCAGATCTTCTGCTTAACTCAAGGCACAAAATTGGAATTTCATACAGCATACCACAATAAATAAAGATGTTATGCCAATACTAATCGCCTTAGTAAGAGACAATTGTTGAGTGTTCTCTAAATGCCAGGTATTGCATTATGTATTTGAACTGAATTTTCTTGTCAAAGCTTTATCACTGAGTTAAGAAAAGCTGTTATTACCATTATAAGAACAAGAACATTGAGACTAAGAGCTTAAATAGTTCTTTCCCCAAAGCCCTTGAGCAAATGGTTTGAGCCCTGATATGCCTGACACTAAGATCAGAAAATGACTTCACTGTTTTCTATCCCTGGAAGAAATGATGTACATTCACTGGCCACTCTTCTTAATGGATTATATAAGGAAAGGTTAATCACCAGGAGGAAAGCAGGCCCATAGGTCATACAAAGTTGCCATTCAGGGTTAGTGGGCAGAACTTCTGGGACAAGTATTTCCTCTCCCTCCCTCCTTCTACCACTATCCCAAGCTACAAATTCATAGCTTTGGGGCAAATGTTACTCTTTGAGAGAGTCAAATAGTTAGTATTAATCATCTTGCTGAATTGGTCTTTTCCCAAGATCATTTATCATCATGCTCCTGGGGGTCTGTTTTCCAGTAGTATGTGGTTAGAAGAGGAAAAATCCAGGGACTTTGCATTTTAGAAATTATAGCAGAGAAACTACCTGATGATTTCAAAGGACACAGGGAAGTCTCCCATTCAGGTGAGAATGAAAAGCAAGGGAGCTTTTATATATAAAAAGACAAATTTTTGTTGATCTGTAGCAGATTTTTTGTAGTAGAAATAGAAATTTTACAATAAAAGAGCAAAGGTAAAAAGGAAGGTTAAGATGCACGCTGACAACTAATCCAGCTGATGCATGCAGTGGTTGGCCAGATAATCTGGATCATGGGAAATGCTGACAAAATTAGAAAAGGAGAGGTGGTTACAGAGGGTCTGCCCAGAGTTTGCCATTGACAGAGGTGATGAGGAGGAAGTAGCAATAGTCACTATTATCTCAGCTTCTCTGAAAAATAAACTAAATCTGTAATTTGGATGTGAAGTTTTGAGTTTCTTTTTTTATAATTTTTATTTTAATCATTGAAGCTTATATATCATTGACAATAATATTTTAGGTACATATTAACATAAAATCAGGGGAATTCCCATCACTGAATTGTCCTCCTTCCACCTCTGTTCCTGTCCTGCCTCCCATATCCTCCCCCTTCATCCCCGAGGCTGCTAGAATGAGTGGTCCCCTCTGTGCCTAGCTTACTACTTAGTGATCTTACACCTGTTTGGTCTTGGTACCTCCCTTATTTCCCCCTCAAATTGGGAGGCGGGACTAGATAGTTCAAGTTATGTGGTTTTGTTTGAAGAAAAGAAAAGTAATAATCTGGGGTAAAAATCAAATATGCCGAAAATGGGCGGAGTCCTTTTAGAGGCTCTCATCCTCGGTTTGAGAGACGAAGGGGAAAAAGAATATGAAACACCACAACAGTACGAAAAAGAAGTGTCAAATAAAATATCCAGTGAGCACTCCAGCAATAAAGATAAGCATCACATGAAAGCCATGGTCTTGAGATGAAAAACATGTCATAGCGCATAAAGGAAGAAGAGAAAAGAAGAAAAAATTAAAATAAAATAAATAAAAATGGAGACAACAACTTCAATAACCACACCAAAACAGAGAAATCGACAAATACTAGATAAATATATATAAAAACTAATAATAAAATAAAGCATGTTTTGTGATTTTTGCCTTTTTTTCCCCTCCTGCTCAGGCACAGTAAATATTGGGGTCATTCGAAAAGGAATTCCCTTGGCATAAGAGATACAGGGATTCTCCCCTCTTGAAGTATATTGTCATGGACTCAACTATAGACTACTTTCAGTTTCATTACTCTCCCCTTGGTGTTTTTGTGGTGTATGGAAGACTTCTGCTCCATCCTGGGTGATAAAGTCAGACCTCTGTATCTAGAGATCTCGGTATCTGCACAGGTCAAGGAGTGGAACTTATGATGAAGTCTTTCTTTGTGGTTCTAGAAGTTCTGTTCTCTCAGTGTCATTTTAATCTGTCTTCTGTGGTTGGTGCTTGGTCTTTGCTCTGATTCTAGGATGGAGCCTGGGATAGCCTCTTTCGCTATGTTACCAGAAGACCCATTCAGTTGCTATTGTCTCAGTCAGACTTCTGGAATTAGAGATCATGGTTGTTGTGCAGATCATAGCTCAAACCCTAGACTAGGGTTTTTTTTTTTTTTTATTGGTCCCAGGATACATACTGCCCGGTCATGATTCTATCAGCCAGTCATCTATAGATCGCGATCTTGGCTTTTGCACAGACCAAAGGGTGACAAGTCTTCTCATTTTGTCTTATTGTTAGCTGGTGAGGTAGGATGACCTGCTCTTAGGTCAAGTTGTACCCAATTTCCTCATTGTCAGGATATCATATTAGAGCTGTTTCTTGTTGGTGTCCAAGCAGTGTTAAGAATGTCCCGGATGGGATTTGTTTCCTGTAGCTATTGTGAAGAACTGTGTCGTTTCTATGTCTGGAGTTTTGAGTTTTATGGGGAAGACACACAATAAGTGTATACATATGGGTATTGATGTAACTGAGCAGAAAGAAGGGTCAAATCAACTGGAGTTTCTCTCACCTTATTGGCAGTTGATACTGATGATCTATATGGCATCTTAGCATGGATGTTGGGTATTCACCTACATGTGACCCTCTGTGAGTCTCTTACCTAGGTATTTTGGGTTATTTTGAATTATAGCTGAGCTCCAAAGAGTGTCCATAAAAGGTAGGTAGAGGTAACATGATATTTAATGATGACTTTGGAAGTCACATAGAATTTCCTCTGTCTTGTTCACAGGCTTGTCCATATTCAAAGAGAAGGAGCATAGATTTGACTATTTTTTCTTTATAAATTTATTTATTTAAAGAAAATGTAACACATAGTTGACATAACTGATCATAATACATTTGTTTCAGGATGACAGAAAGTGAAGTTATTAAAAAATAGTAAGAAAAAAATCTCCAAAAAAAGGCAGAAGGTTTAGTATGCTGTTTTTTTTTTCTTAAAAAAATAGGAGATATACTAAAAAAAAGATGTGTGTGCGTGCGTGTGTGTGTGTGTGTGTGTGTGTGTGTGTGTGTGTGTGTGTGTGTGAGTTATTGTTTGCATAGGCACAGGAAAATATGGAAGAAATTGGAAGGAGAAACCTTTGGTCTATAAACAGGGAGACCTTACCCTTGACGTATTTTGGCATAAGACTAACTTCAGGCTCCAGGCATACTAGGTTCTCCAACCCCTTAGTCCTTCTCTGTGGTTCCAGTTAACAGTTCTTCACCATTACAATTGTTGCTGTCAAGTTTTTGAAGTTATAGATCCTGGTTTCTGTACAGGTCCTATGTCAAAGTCCCGGTGGTATGTAGCGTCTTCTGGCTTCGTTTCAACATTAGGTAGCATTGCAGAGAATCCCGCCCTAAAATCCTTGCTGTTCCTAGGGTGTCATAAGAACCATCTTTGGAGTAAGTCAGTACCATGGTGGTAGAGGGGTCCTTCTTGGTAGAAATTTTTTGTTTTTGTTTTTGTTTTTGGGCCACAACCTGGCTGTGCTCAGAAGTTACTCCTGGCTATCTGCTCAGAAATAGCTCCTGGCAGACACGGGGGACCATATGGGACGCCGGGATTCGAACCAACCACCTTAGGTCCTGTATTGGCTGCTTGCAGGGCAAACACCGCTGTGCTATCTCTCCGGCCCCTCTTGGTAGAATTTTTATTCCTAGTGGTGGTGTAGTTTTGAAACCATGTTTGTTTCCGTAGATGGTATCCATGGATCAGAGGTGAATGGTTAATGTCCAATCAATTGAAGTCTCACTATGCCAAGTGTTCAGGATGTAAGGTCCCACAGCAGTATAAAACATTGTGTTCCTGTCTTTATTAAATAAGAACTTGTTTGCATATGTAAACTTTTCCCATTTTAAGTGCCTATGCAAAAAGGTACAATGATACAAGATATTACTGGTGTCTGGGGGGCCGAGGTATCAAGACCAACAATCCCCATAACCTTTTTTTTGCACGACCTCTAAGCAAAGACTTGTCTATTAGAATTCCGTACTAAAGAGATCCCAAGGATAGGAGAAATTGCCACTACATAAGAAGATATTTGATAATGGTTGTGCCTATTAAAGAAATGTATCTAAAGAGATATTCAAAGGAAATTTATATTTCCTCTTTATATCTTTTGAAATAGCTGGGGAAGGGGTAGATTTGACTTTCTCATGGTGGGGTATAGCATCTTCACATAGTGGGATGGGAGGTGTTGTGACCAGTTTTAGAAAAATATTATCTTCCTGGAAATGTATTTAAGCAGAAGACTATTTATGAGGCTAATTGGTTCAAAAGGTCTAGTAACACTTGTTAGGTTTGAGGCATGCTTTGATATCAGGTTTTATTTTACTCATTAAAGGACTTGAATCTCTTAAATTGTATTGACATTGAAAGGTTGATTCATTAGAACTGGTAAGTTCTTATCCACTTAAGAAGAAACACTGGTGGAATACAGACTCTGTGCAAGACCCCATGCTAATTGTTACAGGGACAAATTGCTACAAGAAGCCAACAAGCTAAAAGGTGAAGACAAATGCATTTGACTTTCAATTATCTAGTCTCTAGAGGGGTAGAAGGCCAGGGACAATCTCTAATGATAGAATAAAACTAGTGAAAACAAGACACAAAGTGAAGTTAATGTAGACTTACTAAGCATTACTAAAGTTCAGAAATGAATTTCCCAATCAATATACCTATTCTTTAATTATTACTACATTTAGAAATGATTAAATACAACCTCTATTCAGAGTACTGAGTACTTTATGAGTATGATATAATATAACTTGTGTTATAACCTAATGAGGCAAGTTGTGAAGAGGTTTCATAGCACAGGCTGGCATTTGTACCCAGGTTTCTGGTCTCACAGAATACATCTAAAGGGACAGGGTTTATTCATGTAAAACTGGGATATGGTTTAAATTCTAGATCTCTCTCTCTCTCTCTCTCTCTTTTTTTGGCCACACCCATTTGATGCTCAAGGGTTACTCCTGGATAAGCGCTCAGAAATTGCCCCTGGCTTTGGGGGACCATATGGGACGCCAGGGGATTGAACCGTGGTCGTTCCTTGGCTAGCACTTGCAAGGCAGACACCTTACCTCTAGCGCCACCTCACCGGCCCCTCTAGATCTCTTTTTTGTGTTCTTCCTTCTAGACTTAGAAGCTCTGTGAAACTCTTAAATTTTTTATTATAATATTGTAATTTACCAAATTGTTTGTAATACAGTCATTTCAGGCATTAATTATTCAAACACCAATCCTACCACCACTGTGTCCCTTCCTTCACCCATGTCCCCAGTTTCCCATCCACTACCATAACCTACCTCCATACAGGCACAAACAAATTTACTTTATATTGTTTGTTACAACACAAAGGCAAATGGAATTATCAAAACAAAGATTAACAAGGGTCAACTTGAAATAATTGTTCTATCTTGCCTCATGAATTTTTTTTGTGTGTTGAGAATCCAGTGCAGGAATTGAGAAGGAAGACACAACTCACAAATTCCAACCATGTAGTCTGTTTTAAGATTTTTTTTATATCTTAGCACAATTTGATTGTGCTTATATGACATAACCTAATGTAAAACACGTTATAAAAAGGAATGTTTACTGTATCTGTAGCATATATTATCCAATATCCCAAAGGAGTGTGGAATCGATGAAATGTGTCCAGACTTACAGAATATTTTTCTTTAATTGGAATTTTCATTGGTATCTCTATAATTTTTACTTAAACATTTGCATTTTAAATAGATGACAAACTCAATTGAATAGTTACTTAAAATTTTAACTTTTAGAAGAAAGCCTCTTCACTTGAAAGGAAATTTAGTTTGATTTAGGACTTATCAATATGTCCATTGTCCTTACTGACCATTTCCCCCATTTTTTCCATTTATTTCAAAAGGAAATTGCGACTCTTTACCTGTAATTTACACATAGTTTGAGTTTCAATCAATTCAATAGAATTTTATGTCAAAATTCAAACTTTTAGAACAAAACCTTTTTATTTGCAGGCAAATTTTTTGTTCTAAAAGTTTGGACATCACTGATGTCTTCCATGTGGTTCTTAAATATTTTTAGTTTAAAGATTTGGTCAGTAAGTATTATCAGTGCCATTATTCTAACTTCAAACTCAGTCTTAGTCATTAGCTACTCTTTCCCCCCCAAGCAAAATTTGCACTCCCATCTGTTCTAAAAAGTGTCCATGCAAGCACAAATTCACAGGAATTAAAATGTAAGGAAAAGGAAGAAGGTTTTCATTGGATGCAAATTGTTAGTAAATACTATCCAGGCACTACTGGGTTTGTGCTCAGGAATCACTCTTTACAGATTTAGGGGATCATACGGGATGCTGAGGATTGAATCTGGATTGGCTGTGTGTATGACAAATACTCTATCCATTGTATTGTCGCTCTAGTCTCACCTCTCTCTCTCTCTCTCTCTCTCTCTCTCTCTCTCTCTCTCTTTGTTTTTTTTGGGGGGGCCATACCCGTTTGATGTTCAGGGGTTACTCCTGGCTAAGCACTCAAAAATCGCCCCTGGCTTGTGGGGACCATATGGGACGCCGGGGGATCGAACCGCGGTCCTTCCTTGGCTAGTGCTTGCAAGGCAGACACCTTACCTCTAGTGCCACCTCTCCGGCCCCCAGTCTCACCTCTCAAGCACATTCTTTTTATTTTTTTTTGAAGGGGCCACCCCTGGTGGTAGTCTGAGGTTACCCCAGACTTTTTACTCGTGAAAAGACCCCTTGTGGGCTTGGAGAACCATTTCGGATTTCGGGACTGAACCTGGGTCAGCTGTATGGATGGGAAGAGCTCTTGCACTTTAAGGTTTTTTTTTCTTTTCCCCCTTTGGTTTTTGGACCACATCCAGTGATGCTCAGGGGTTACTCCTGGCTATGTGCTCAGAAATAGCTCCTGGCTTCCAGGACCATATGGGACTCCAGGGATCAAACCTAAGTCTGCCCTGGATCAGCTGCGTGCAAGACAAACACCCTACTGCTGCCCTATCGCTCCGGCCCCCCACTTTTTTTGTTTTGTTTTTGGGTCACACCCCGCAGCGCTCAGGGGTTACTCCTGGCTCCATGCCCTGAAATCGCTCCTGGCAAGCTCAGGGGACCATATGGGATGCCAGGATTCAAATCAATGACCTTCTGCATGAAAGGCAAACACCTGACCTCCAAGCTATCTTTCCGGCCCCCCACTTTACTCTTACTTAGACCCCCAAAGCATATGTTTTTGGCTGGTTGTGTTAGTGGTCACTGGTTGTTTTCCTTCACTTAACACTGCCTGATAAAATACAAACTATTCAGCTACATTGAAAGTTCAGAAAAAATTAAATATAAATAATTCTAAAATTGTACTGGGTATTCTTAATTTTTTTCAACATGAAAGTAAAATTTATATCAGTTTTTCTTCCTTCTTTTTCTTTCTTTCTTTCTTTCTTTCTTTCTTTCTTTCTTTCTTTCTTTCTTTCTTTCTTTCTTTCTTTCTTTCTTTCTTTCTTTCTTTCTTTCTTTCTTTCTTTCTTTCTTTCTTTCTTTCTTTCTGAAAGTAAAATTTATATCAGTTTTTCTTCCTTCTTTTTCTTTCTTTCTTTCTTTCTTTCTTTCTTTCTTTCTTTCTTTCTTTCTTTCTTTCTTTCTTTCTTTCTTTCTTTCTTTCTTTCTTTCTTTCTTTCTTTCTTTCTTTCTTTCTTTCTTTCTTTCTTTCTTTCTTTCTTCCTTCCCTCCCTCCCCTCCCCTCCCTCCCCTCCCTCCCTCCCTCCCTCCCTCCCTCCCCTCCCTCCCTTCCTTCCTTCCTTCCTTCCTTCCTTCCTTCCTTCCTTCCTTCCTTCCTTCCTTCCTTCCTTCCTTCCTTCCTTTTTCCCTTCCTCCCTTTCTCCCTCCCTCCCTTCCTTTCTTGTTTCCTTCCTTCCCCCCTTCTCTCCCTTCCTTCCTTCTCTCCCTTCCTCCCTCCCTAATTTGGCAGTCTATGTGAATTTGTACTTTGCCAGGGTCCAGTGAACAGGGTCTAAGTAGGGGTGCCTTGGAGGATTAAGAAATTAGATAGAATGAGAATGAACAGTGGGGTCAAGTGATTAACAGCCTCACAGACTGAGAGCCCTGTTTGTTCTGTGAAGAATTGTATGTATTTGCCTTATACCAGAAAACCAGAATGTGGAACAATATTCTTGGTGGGAGAAGGAACAATATACTTTGATTACAAGCATTACTATTCTTATAAGAACTAATCTAAACTCAGGTACTTTATAAAATAACGTCATGCTTTGACAGTCCAGGACAAACATTTTTCTGTGGCTTCTTTCTATGGGTCTGTTTTCTCATACCCAGGAAGTCATACCAAGATAGAACATGTAGAGGACCATTGCTTCAGTGGCTTCCATGGTACCTGGAGACAGTGTTCTTATTTTTTGTCCATTTAGCCTGCTTTCTTGTCCTGTCTAGCTTAACCCTTATTTACCAACAGCATCTAATGGGAAATTTTTCTTGGTTGTATGATCTTATGTGTGTGTACAGGTGTGTGTGTGTGTGTGTGTGTGTGAAGGCTAATCCTCCACCCATCCCACAAACCACACACACACCTTTATACACATTCAAGTCTAGCACACAGCCCTAACTGGACTATGATGTAGAAAGTAGCATCTGGTGTGCTCAGGCCATCTAGTGCTCTAGCCAGTAGAGTCAATGAAGAAAGTCAACACCCAACTCTCAATTTTTTAGACATGATTTATTATATTGCTAGCAAAAAAAGTTTCAGGCATGCAATATTCCAATACCACACCCACTACCAATATCAGCATCTGTCCACCACTGTCTCAAGTTCCCTCCTACCCTCCCACCACCACCTTGGTAAACTTGATTATGTAGGCCAACTCTCAAAGAAGGCCACTTCAAGGAGTATTATTTTTAGTGGCAATAACTACTTCTACTACAGTTGCTTAGAGTAGCTTTTCTCAACATCTACCTCCCTGTGGGGCCTCCTGGAAATGCCAAGGGGCCACAGGTGAAAAGAACATAAATTGGAGACCACAGCACAATATTGGGGAGCCAAGTGGTAGACTAGGGAGAGACACAGGAAGAAAACAAGCTCACAATGTGTTTACTGTTAGAAAAACTTTGAGAAATACTGGTTTAGGGCATAGAGCTAGCACTGACTTTTTGGTTCAAGAAGCTCTATGATGAGCTATGGGGAAATGAGCTGCGATATATTTGAATGAGATGCTTCAGGAACTTACATAGAACATCCTATGCTCTGGGCCTTGCATGAGCCTTCTCAATGGTGCTCGAGGAAACGGATACTTCCTCCATAGCAGCTTTTTAGCTTTGTGGTTGAGAAGTAAGTGGTTTTTCTGAGTCCTGCTCATCTCAGTTAGAATAAATTAAATGTACCTGATTTCTAAGGGAGCATTTAAAAAATCTTTAATGGAAGGGAACTCTTGGAAATGCCTCCAAATGCCAAGACAGCCTGGGCCAAGTCCTTTGCTGTTTTAATTGGGTATCCCATTTCTGTGCTTGCCTTTCTGCAAGGTGGAGGGGACTTGAACATGAGATTATTGCAGATGATTGCCTCAGAGGTTGTTTCAAAGAAATTAACTACAGGCCAAAAGCAAAGTGTCTGACACATTAAATACCATATGGCAGTTTCCCATGGGGATTTTGTTCCTTGGTGGAAACTAGAACTCAAAGGTTGAATTTCACTTTCAGTCAAAACGATCTTTGTCTGTTGGTTTTCTCTCAAGTTTTGCATGCAGAAATTCCTTGTAGTCACAGTTAACCTTGTTGTAATTAAAAAGCTGCAGAGTACTTACAATTTTGCACTAAAGACTTGAGCTCTACTAGGTGTCCTGATTCCATCTCATTTATCTTTTGGCCTTAGGCTTTCAAATTATATCCATGGTTCTTAAAACTGGGCACATTTCTCTAGAGAAAATGGGTTTCTGGTGGTGGTTTAATTGCATGGAACCCATCTTCTTCAGGGGTCCTCAAACTTTTTAAACAGGGGGCCAGTTCACTGTCCTTCAGACTGTTGAAGGGCCAGATTATAGTAAAAACAAAAATTATGAACAAATTTCTATGCACACTGCATATATCTTATTTAGAAGTGAAGAAACAAAATGGGAATAAATACAATATGTGACCCGCAGGCTGTAGTTTGAGTATCATTGTAATCTAGATAATTTATTTGGGACACCAATTAGGTCTGAGGACTTGTGAGGTGAAAGTGGTTGCATGAAAGATGGATTTCACTTCAGAAAACGATGCCGAAATAACTGGTTTGCTCACCTTGCTTCTTGGGAAGCAGCTGGAGCAAGGAAGGTTTCTAAGGAATTGCTGAGGGAATCTTTTTGCTCTGTGAAAACTTAGTCACCTTTTCTAGATCACATTTTATGAATCGCAGGGGAGGGCATTGAAGGTTCCTCCCAATTCCCCTCAAATTTATTACCCCTTTCTCTTTGATCCTGATTAGCAATTCTTCCTGCCCCATAGCCTTTGTGACCACTGGTGCCTGAAACCTAAGTACTTGACTCTATTTCTTGAGCATTTACTGGGCACTCTGTGTATGCTGCAGTCTTGCCTTGGAATTGTGGAAGATTCTGGGAGCAAAGGGCCTGTGTTCAAGCACCTCAAGAGAAGAAAGTTCCTTCCAGTAAGGAACTGCAGTGAGGAAAGATTGGAGGTATTTGGGGATGGGGTGCAGTGAAGTAAAGTGGTTTAGCTAGAAGGTTTCATATACATTCTGCAGCTCTCTGATGTGGGCACTTCTTCTATGGACTGGTCCATAATTTTCCTGGCATCCCTTCATCAGAACACCACATGTTTTGTCCCTCTCATAGATGACTGGGAACAAACAGATTTGTTTTATTGCTGGGTCCCATCCATCCCATTTCAGCACTATTTTTCCACTTTTTCAATCAATCTGTTGATTCCTTGAAGACTGCACTAATTAGAGCTATTAATAACATTTCAAAATATTGCTCTGTCTTCAGAGAGACAGACTTGTAGACTTTCTACTATGCTGTCTCCCTTGCCTCAGGAGGAATAATGCAGGTATTCTCTTCCTTTTTATAGCTTTCTCCTCTCCTCACTACACTCCCTCCCAACCTCTGAAAGCTGCCTTTGCAACCCAGCAGCAAAATGTTGCTGATGTCAGCAGTTCTGATACTGCAATCCTGAGAGTCACGGTAGAGGAAATTATCCAGAGAAGATGGCTAGTTGAAAGCTGAAGCCTTTCAGGGAAGGGTATTTTTTTTTACCTAGCTCCTTCCCTATTCACTTAATGTATGTAAATTTGCACATATTTTTAAAAAAAATTTTTAAATTTTTAAAAATATTTTTAATTTAATCACCATGTTTACAAAAAATTTTATACTAGGGGTTCAGTCATGTAATGTGCACCACCCTTCACTTCTATGATCATTCCACCACCAATATTCTCCCATTTTCCTTCCCCAGCCCCCTGCCTGCCTCTCAAACAGGCATTCTGCCTCTCTCCCTCACTGTCATGCTAGTTGTCATTGTGGTTAGTGCTCTAGCTACACTCACTGCTATTTATGGCAAGCTTCATGTTATGAGCTGGTCCTCCGAGTGTTCAGCTGTATTGTCTCTGGATATTATTGCCATACTGTCTTTTATTCAGGGTATTATTTTTTTTAGAAACCATTTTCCCTTTGATGGAACTCATTCATGCTTGCAAGTTCGTAGACAATGGGAAGGAAAAGACATAAGGCAGGATTTTATAGTTAGTGACCACGAAGGGATCCAGGAACACAGAACAGTTACCATCGCCAGGGAAGGGAACCAAAGCTACTTGGAAGACATCATCAGAGGGCTTTGAGCCCACTTTCCAATGACCTGGAGATATTCTCTAGATTAGAAAGTTGGTTCCTAGAATAATGTGTATAGACAGACACCTCAGCTCATTTTAGAGGCACACAAAACTTGCTGTTTCAATTTTCAAAAGGAGTTTTTGAATATCTATCTGGCAGAGGCCTTTCCCTGGATTGTTTCAGGCTCGTTTCTCATTCACTCCATCTTAACTTTCTTTATGCTGACTGTTGTCTCTGAGCAGGGAAACGGGCAGTCATGCTGTGTAGCACAGAAGGAGACTGAGCTCAGAGGGGGCGGCCATGCCTGAGGCTGCTTAACTGCAGAAGAAGCCTGAGTTGAGAGGAAAAAAATAAAACAAAAACCCATGGGTATTTCCAAGCTGGGTCAGGAGAGGACAGAAGAGTTGAGCCACTGCTAGCTGGGGAGAAGTGCTGAATTTGGAATCCGAGCAGAGAGCAGGAGAAAGGAGAACAGAGGATGGACCTTTGGGAGATAAGCAGATGCAGGACATGTAGGGAAGATACTGGGTTGCAGTTAAAAGTGATTTTCCTTTGTAGCATCTTTCTGAAGTCGACATATATCTTGTGATGATCGGGTTCAGGAAGTAGCTGTAGAAGCAAAGAACCGGGGTGGATGCCTTTGGGGTTTCTTCCACTGGCTCTCCCAGATGAATTTCTGGTTCCTAGGCAGCCCTTCTCCAGATTCCGTGTGTGGGTCTAGGGACATTTTCAGAGTAGATTCTGGGTCTCTCAGAACCTCTTTCCAGGATTTTCCTAACCAGTGGTAACAGAATTACATGGGTGTATGCAGAGCTAGGCTTCTCCAGGAATTGTTGCTGAGCTTCATGTTCTTGTCTGGGTAACTCCATGCTTTATGGGAAGTGCAGCCCACGTTAATGTGCAGACTTGTCTTCCTGTCAGGATCTGTTTCTGGGCAGCCTGACCTTTATTGTTGGTTGAAATAGAACAAAGATGATTATAGTGATGATAAAATCAAGGAGATGGGTTGCCTGCATCCTGAATGGATTGTCTTTGACATATAGAAATTGCTCAGGAGTAAGGCAAGACAGCTTTAGGGAACCAGGAATGGGGGAGGAATCCTGTCAGAGAGGTGAGGAATCCATTGACTATTAGATTAGAAAGTAGAGGAGCCTGAGGCATGTGCCATGAAAAAGGGTCCTGGGCACAAGACTGGAATATTGATTTTCCAGGATAGCTTGAATTGACCTGAAGGTCTCTCTCTCTCTCTCTCTCTCTCTCTCTCTCTCTCTCTCTCTCTCTCTCTCTCTCACACACACACACACACACACACACACAGAAAGAGAGAGACTGCCAGGTCATCATGCTTTTTGTGTGTGTGTGTGTGTGTGTGTGTGTGTGTGTGAGAGAGAGAGAGAGAGAGAGAGAGAGAGAGAAAGAGAGAAAGAGAGAGAGAGAAGGAGCAACCTTTACCTGAATGCCAGCAGCAGAAGAAGCTCAGCCATTGGCAAGGAAGGCTCTCTTAGATGACCTAAGGAGGGAGATGAGCCTTCAGTTCTGCAGCAGAGGGTCAGGAGGCATCTTTGAAAGCTTTGGGATGGGAGAGAAGGAATAGCTGATCAAAGAAGGGAGCAGGGAGAAGTAGAAGAGGGAACAGAGTTTTGTTAAGGGAGCTTGGAGCAACAGCTCTACAGTTTTCTGGAAGCTGCTGACTTGGCAATGTGGAGATTGAGGGTGGCATTTGGTACCATTTCTGGAACATACTAAGTGTCTATTGGTCGAATTAAGCAATTGACTGACCCATCACCTTTCTAATGGCCTCTTCCATTTCTAAGTGGCAAAACATCAGTGCTAGTACAGCCTCAAGTTATTTTCTGCTGTGATAGTGTAGAATTTATTGAAGTTGTTAGCTACTCTGTCACCATCACTGGTGGGATGCTTGGGTGATGAACTTGATTCTTCAGATAATGCTCCCTCATGGCTTAATATGGTGTTTTTAGTTTCCCTCTCTACTGTAGATTTCTATCATTAATGGTTTAGATTGGTTAAACCACTTTGATAGCTGCTCTGGTGGGAGTTTGCTGGGTCAGAGGACTTATGTGGAGGGTGAGTGTGAGCTGGAGAAGCAGAAGGGTCCTGAGCTCATGGGTGGATGGGGGTGGTAGTGGTGGAAATTGCAGGGCTGGAAGCCAGAACAATATTGGAAATTTTGAAAAATCAGCTGGCTCCAGGCTGGTTGGAAGTGAATCTCTCTGTGAGCCCAGTCTGGAGGGGTAACTGCTTTTGACAAGCCACCTGGGAGAGGCAAACGTCTCTCTGGTAGGAATGGGTTCTGACAATAGGATTGAAAAACACTTGGCCCCTGGGTAAGGGAGATATTTTAGGAGCTGCAGCTGCTTATATTATTTTTAAATCCCAAAAGGGAGGGGGAAAATCTCTCCTTTTATAAGTGTGCTAGTACATTTAAAATTGGAGAAAGATGCATGAGGCGGGAGACAAAGCCTGATATTCATGAAACCTTTGGAACCAGGCAAAAGTATCTAGATAGTGGTCACATGCTTTCAACACTTAGACAAATGACTCCATCTTGCCAACCTGACTGTATCTGGGGTCTATTGGGAGGATCATGCAGGAACTGGAATTTGCCCAGCTGCTTCCACCGCTTTAGCCTGGAAGGTGTCTGGGTCTCACTGCATTGCAGCAATAAAACAGCCCCCCTTTTCCCAGATTAACCTATCATGCCCAATTGCTTGAAAGCAATGAAACATTTTTTTTGATTTAGGTACCACAATTTACAAAGTCATTCATAGTTGACTTTCAGACATTCGACATTCCAGCACCAATCCCACTATGAGTGTCATTTTCCTTCTAACAATACCCAGGTTTCCTCTATCCTCCCAGTCTGTTCCTTGACAGACACAGTTTCAAGTTTGGTTGTTGTAAATTGGATATTATGCTTTCAGTGTTGTTGACTTTGCAGGTATATGTGATACACCATATACGCCAAAGATCTGCACCACTGATGTACCAAGGCCCTTGGCATCTGCCCCCCCCAGTTGCTTTTCCCTTCATATTTTATACTTTTCTGTCATCCTTTCTGTAATCTGGGATTAGAAGTGATTTGGATATTTCCTATTAATTTTTTGGGGGCTGCACCAGATGATGCTTTCTCCTATCTATGTGCTTAGGGGTCACTCCTGTTGGAACTTAGACAACCCTATAAGCTGTTAAAGATTAATCCTGGGTCAGCTGCATGCAAAGCAAATGCCCTACCACTGTACTATTTCTCGGCTCTAGTATCTATTTCTTCTTTAATATCTTTCATTCCCTCTTTTAGTTAGTCTCTGTTAGTTAGATCATCCTGTGCTTGTCCTTACTTAATAGGATAATTTTTAAGTTCATCCAAATTGCAGTAAACTGTATAATTTCTTTATGGAACAGGGAAACTCTTGACAAGAGCTTCCTAGGGAAAGAAAATGATCTGAATGGCAGAATAACTCTCCAAACTCTGAACAATCCATCAACATCCTGGTATGGCCAATCCACTAACTCCATGATGCCACCCACAGGCCAGGCTTGTGAATGGTGCTGGACAGAGTGGAAAAAGATGGACCATCTCACAGGTGCAGGAAGCTACATCTTAGCTTCATGGTATATATTCTCCTTTCTAGGGCAATTGCACACATTACTTAGGTGTGGCACCCCACAGCTCATCCACTCTAAATGTTGCCTCTCCACACTTTCCAGTCAATCACTAGGACCTATACTTTTTTTTTCTTTTGATAAAGAGGGGCCACACCTAGCATTCTGGGCATGACTACCACCCTCACTAATGGCAATGCTCCAGCCTATGGGGTGGGTTTAACAGTTCAGTACTATATTGCTTGGTTCTGAGAGAACTTATTGGTAACCAGGGCTGGCCTTGCAGTGCTGGGAACCAGAATCAGGTTCTTGCACATAAGACAAGAAACATCATATGTGCTGCACTGTTTGCATTCTCTTCACAGAATTTGGGAGGGGGCACAGAGATAATATAGAAGGGTGCTTGCTGTGCATGGAGTTAGATCTAGGTTGGATCCCTGGTGTCACGCATGGTTTTTTGAACACTGCCAGGAGTGATCCCTGAGCAAAGAACTAGGAATAATCCCTGAGTACACCTGGGTGTGACACCTAAACCAAAATGAAAAATAAAAATAGATTTTGTTTTCTTTTGGAAGAGGGATCTTGAGTCAGTGCTCACTATGTCAAATGATGCTAGATCAACTTGCCCAGCTTGATTCATGTTGATGGCTAGTGATGCAGTATTGTTGGGGCTCAGGGGTAGTGGGGTTTAACAGGGTAAACCTGGAAGTACTTAGGTGCCTTACTGGGCTATACCTGTCAGTTCTCAGGAGTGGGGGAACAGATAGTGGCAGGGATCAAATTTGGGGCCTTGCACATACAAAGTATGTCTTGAGCTGCCTTCTTAGAGGCTCATTTTATGTTCTGAATTTTCTTTGTAGCTGACTCTCCCTTCCATCCCCTTTGCTACTGCCTGAGTGGAGATTCCACTGCAGAACCTCCTGTTCTGGGTCTTGTCTGCTGAGACAAGACATAGTGCTGAGACAAGACATAGTGCTGAGACAAGACATAGTACTTTGCCTATAGTGTCCCCAATCCTGGAGATTTGAGGACACATGGGACAAACCATTTGAAAACCCATCTGAGAAGGAAGTCATGAGCCCTCTGTGTGTTTTCAGGGCCCTGCTCCTATGTAGCAAGAAAAGTTATTGTCCCTATAGCCCCAGATCCAAGTATTTGTGGATTTGTCACTGAGGTCTCTCACTCCACCCCATCTGCCCTGGAGGAACATTGGAGGGACATCTGTTTCCTAGGACTAAAAGAGTGACTCAACCAGGGTGATTCATGCCATTGCATACAGGTTGTGATTATTTTTTTCTTTTAAGTCTAACAAATATGCCCATGAGTCCTTTGTGAAGAGAAAAAGAAGCTGTGTTGGGAAGTACATTGAGTGAATTAGTCCTATTTCCTCTCCGATCCTTCCTAGCAATTGAGCAAACAATGGGGTCAGTCTTCTTGGACTCTGTTTTCTGAAAACTTTCATATCTTGATGTAGAGGTGGAAGGGGACTTCCATGAGGTGCTCAGGAGACCTTTGGACCCCACCAGCAATTCTCAGCCAACTGTAAGGGCCTGAAAATGGGTTGATTCTGTTCAGTCTCCAGAGTGCTGAGCAGGCATATTTTCTCTGGGGCAGGTGTGTGAACTTGAAATCCCGAGTGTCAACACAAGGTAAATTTATGGATGAATGAATGAATTCAAGGCTAAACCAAATTATAATTTATAATGGATCCTGGCAGTGAGAGACACTATCACAGTGGACTCAGAGAAGGCAAAGAGAATGGGCATCTATGAAAGAATGGGAAATCAGAGAGCACTAGAGGAGTCAAATATGAAGTGAATTTTGCCACCTGGGTTGGAGTTGGGTAGCAGAAAGGGATCTAGCCCCTTTCTGTTGGGCTCAGTAAGAAAGACCCAGATGCTGCTGGGTTTGACTGGGGCGAAGGTTGCAGGTGGGGGCGTGGCAGTGGGAGAGGCTGAGGAGATTGGCAAGTGCCAGGTCCTGGAAGAAAGCCTGGTACAAACCTCAGAGCCAATCTTTATTCTGAGCCTGCAAGAAGCCTTGAGGGAGTCTCAATATGAGATAGATCTGATCAGGGTCCTGCAGCAGAGACTGCCTGGTGCTGTGAGGAGACAGATTTTAGGGGAACTAGACAGCTGCCTGTCATGCTGATTCAGGTGAGTGACGATGCTGAGGGTCTGGGGAGAGGGGTGTGGACAGATGTAAGTTCGTTGGCTACATTTTTTTAGTTCCTCTCCCTCTCCTCTCAGCCATGTGGCCTCTCGTCTTGGCTGTGGCTTTAAAGAGTCTTCCCATTTTTACAATCCCTTGGTATCTTCTAGAAATAATCCCTGGAATGTAGTGGTAGAAATGTATTTCTTTTCCCACACTGCTGTGGAACCTCAATCACAGTGATAGGATATGGGGAGGTGCTGAAGATTGAACTCAGGGTCTCAATCCTGCAACTCTTTGTTATCCCCAGAGACCCAAAATTTGCCATTTTAAAGAGGGGGCATGGACTGGGCATCCTGAACCCCTCAAGCACAGCCTTTTCTGGGGTGGCAATTGAAAGCACAGTCAACTTATTTTGTGCATCTAGATGGGTGTCATTCCACTCCTTCCTGAAACAGCTTTTTTTGGGGGAAGGGATCATATCCGGCAGTGCTCAGGGGTTATTCTTGGTTTTGCACTCAGAAATTACTCCTGACAGGCTTGGGGGACCATATGGGATGCCAGAGATCAAACCTGTGTGAGCTGTGTGCAAGATAAATGCCTTCCCCGCTGTGCTATATAGCTCTGGTCCCTAGCTTGATCATCTTTAAGAACAATAGGCACAGGGCAATTGGACAATAAGGCTTGGCTGTTGGGGCAACTGGAATTAGAGGGTCCTCATGTGCTCTTTCTGTTCTTCTCAGTGGCAGGTGACACCAGCTGTGGTGACATCTTGGGGCTGGTGGGGCTGAAATGTTTTATTTGCTTCTTTTCTCTTCTCTCCTCTCCCCCCCTCCCCCCAATCTCAACCCTCCTCTTTACCAGCTCCTATCCAGGGAAACCTTTGGGGGAGTCCAGGCTGGACTTTAAGCTGGAGTTTTTGGACCTCTGAGTTGTGGGTGCAGGTGCCTCTGGAACGTTTCCAGCCTAGAGAGCGGGGAGAAAGGGGTGGGGGAACAGGTGTTCTTTGCCTGAAGCCCATGTGTCGCAATCACAGTTATACTTTGCCTGGGTCAACAGAGTCATGTTGCTGTGTGACAGTGGCACCTAGGAGGTAGCTGCACATTAGGTTCTCAGGAACCTAGAGTCCTGAGGGTACTATTTGTATCAGACACCAGGATTAGATGTTAGGAGAAAAGTCTAAGGACACCGGTGCTGTCTGGCTTGTGCTGAGCTGATTAATGCACTTCAGTTCCTTATTTTTAAGGAGGCCTGTCCTGCAAGGAAGATTTTTTAAAAATGAATTTAATTTAATTTATTTATTTTTAAAAGATCTTATTTAGACACTGTAATTTGCAAAGTTCCTCATAGTTGATTTTCAGGCACACTCTATTCAACACCAGCCCAGCACCAATGTCTATTTCCCTCTATCAGTTTCCACAGTTTACCACCACCTCTCAGCCTGCCTTCTTGACAGGCTCATTTCTAAGTGTGGTTGTTGTAGTCTGGGTTTCATGCATGCAGTGCTGTAGGCTCTGTGGCTGAGATATTTCCCCAAACCTCACTTCTACACCACTAATGTGTCCAAGATATCTGGCCCCCACCCTCTTACTTCCTGTTGGTTCCTTCTTACTCTGCACCTTGGGTTCTTTCTTTTTTTTAATATAGTTACTTATTTTTTGTTTGTTTCTGAGCCACTACTGGTATGGTGCTCAGGACTTACTCTTGGCTTTGTGATCAGAGGTGGGCTCAGAGGACCACCTGGGGTGTTGGAGATAGAACCTTTGTCATCTTCATGCAAGACAAGTACTCAATCTGCTGTACTATCTCTCCAGACTTCCCCACCTTTATTTTCCCTGCCCTCATTTCCATAATCTAGGGAGCTGAGTTATCTAGATATCCTCCCTTTAATACTACATTTCCACTCATCCTGTTACT
>NW_026060345.1:0-40319 GCF_024139225.1 Suncus etruscus | reverse complement strand
AAATTTGAACTAAATCAGCCAGTGTCAATCTTAACATATCTCAATAAACATAACCTGGTAAGTTCAGAAAAACAAGTGTGAGGTAGCTAGAATGGCAATACAGCAGGTAGGGCACTTGTCTTGCACACAACTGACCTGTGCCAGGAGTGATCCTTGAGCACAAAACCAAGAATGAACCCTGAGCAATGCTGGGTGTGGCCTCCAAACTAAACTAAACTAAACTAATCTAAACAATAACAAAGAATAAAGAAAAGCAAGTTGTGATTTTTTTATAAGGGTCTTTTCTTTTGTTTTTGTTTCTGGGTCATACCCGACAGCACTCAGGGGTTACTCCTAGCTCTATGCTCAGAAATTGCTCCTGGCAGGCTCAGGAGATTATATGAGATACTGGATTCAAACCACCATCCTATTGCATGCAAGGCAAAATCCTACCTCCATGCTATCTCTCTGGCCCCAAGTTGCATTTCTTTGCATATAATATGGTACCATCAATACATAAAATGCACAAAAACATACAGGAATGGCAGAAAAATTCAGGATTTTAGCATCCCAAAGAGAGAGACAAGGAGTGAAGAATTGAAACTAATTTTGGCAAATGGCTATTTTTTTAATATATCAAATATTTCCTTACTAAAATGTAAGAAGGAAGAAATGTCTTAAGGCCAAGATCTAAGACATGGCACCTCATCGGTGTTGGAGAGAGTCTAGCTATTGGGTCTTCTGCTATGGGATTACCCCCTGATTTCTCTTAGAGGGCTCAGTTCTTGGACTGAAGGACTAAAACCTTAGATTTCCTAGCAATCCTCTATGGCACGTGATAAGCAGTCTTAAATTTTTCTAAATCAATACAAAATTCCTTCCCAACACTGTCCCCAAACTCACACCACAGTGGTACTCATGTTCCAGAAGTGAAATAAGTATAATCTGTATTGTGTAATTGGGACATACTCTGAATCTCTTGTAGAAAAATTTATCACTAAAGGAAAACTGAGTTCAATAGCTAAGAAAAGAATTTTACCCCAACTTTTTTGTATACAAGGTTTGTTTTTGCATTAGGGCCGGATATTGGGGCTGAAGAGATAGCATGGAGGTAAAGCATTTGCCTTGCATGCAGAAGGTTGGTGATTCAAATCCCGGCATCCCATATGGTCCCCTGAGCTTGCCAGGAGTGATTTCTGAGCATAAATCCAGGAGTAACCCCTGAGCATTGCCAGGTGTGACCCAAAAACCAAAACCAAAAACAAACAAACAAAAAACTGTGATATTATAAAATGAGTAAGATGCTAGGTAGAGAGGAAAGAAGGATTTGGAGGTATATATATATATTTGAATGCATCATTTGTACTATCCTTCCCATAATAAAATACAACCACAAGAAGATAAATGAGCCAGTGCCTTGTGGGTGGTGCACCGAGCTTCTTTGGAGAAAAGAACAATATGAAGAAAATGCATCATGCTGCAATCTCAGAATTTGGCAAGGCTTCAGCCCTCTCTCCTTACTCAAGATTTTCGATGAGGTCGGTTCATTTGGGGGAGCCTCTTTGTTTACTTTCTACAATGATTAATTTTCCTCTTTTTCTGCTTTGTTGGAATGTCATGCACTAAATGATGACTGTTGATGTGAACTAAGAGCAGTCTCACCTCTTGGGAGGAATGTCTACTAGAAAAATACTCCACTTCAGTCACTCTATGGATCCACAGAGACATAGAGGAAAGGCACACTAATCACTGAACACTAATCTTCCAGATCTTGGCTTCCATCATGGTAACCTTCATTCTCCTGTCCAACAGTTTCTTCCTATTAGTCACAAATTGGTTCCAAAGCAGTCTATGTCTAAAAGTTTTATATTAAGAAGGGCCACTTAGGGGCCGGGCGGTGTCGCTAGAGGTAAGGTGCCTGCCTTGCCTGTGCTAGCCTAGGACGGACCTCGGTTCGATCCCCCGGCGTCCCATATGGTCCCCCAAGCCAGGAGCAACTTCTGAGCGCATAGCCAGGAGTAACCCCTGAGCGTCACCAGGTGTGGCCCAAAAACCAAAAAAAAAAAAAAAAAAAAGAAGGGCCACTTAGAAACTCCAATTGCCCTGAAATGGCTTGATTAAGGAATGAAGAATATTACTATTGTTTCATAGCATAGATCATATCTGGAGCATCACATGGTTTTGCATCGGGGCAAAATCAATTTGAAACACCTCAGGATAGAGAGCAGTGCAATAGGATTTAAAACAGATGCAGATGAAAACTGTAGGGGAAAAATGGGTTGTTAAATCTACACAGTTTGGCTTACAGAAGTTCAAAGTGACAACAAATTTAGTGATATAACTGTTGGTTGGTTTGTATGGATAGCAGGTAGAGCTGATGGGGAAGGAAAGGACCAACATCTTCTGCACACTTTCTCATCTTTAGCTCAGGCGTACTCTCTAATCTTATGCTGACTTTCTTATCTCTAGCTAGATAATGGATGTCTTGGATGTGCTAACTTCCCTTTGCATCGGTGAATAGTCTTATTTTGCTTATCATGTTTTCTCTGCTCTTCTGTCTCTAATGGTAATCTTTCCTGAAGGTTCCCAAGTTTATTGGCCTAAATGATTAGGAGAGGGAGGAATATGGAGGACAGGAGAGTGCAGTGCCATGAGGAAGGAACTCATGATTGGAGTTCAGTCCATCCTCTTAGTATCTCAGCATTCCTCCTTTGTATCAGAAGAACAATTGGATAGTACTTTAGGGTCTGATGACCCTCAGTTAGCTTTAGATTTCATTGTTTTTCTTTTTCTACTGTTCTCTGGGGACTTTCTTACTGGAAACTTTTTGCAATTTAATTACTTTCTTAACCTTAAAAATATACTACCTTTTCAAAGATGGGGCAATATGGATGTCTTTGTAGTCTATGTAAAAGTCCAAGTTATTTTTTTTAATGAAGGGGGGCATTTCTACAAATCCAAGCACCAAAAGGTACTATTATGAAAATAGAATACTAAGTCCACAAGCCTATGAGTAATTTTTGGGCACAACACACATGCAGGCCATCTCTGTATTTCCAAGACAAAGTACGTGGCCCAGCACATATTAAGTGTTTTATAATAGTGAATGAAAAATTAAACTTCATTAATTTTAAATTTCCCTGTATTATACTCAGATGACATCTTTCTAGTGTTGTTGCCCTAATGGTCCTCTTCATTCACACAGACAAGAAAATCACCTTAGAGTTAACGTTTTTGACATGCATGAATAAATCTATTTTTATTTATTTATTTATTTATTTTGGTTTTTGGGCCACACCCTGTGACGCTCAGGGGTTACTCCTGGCTATGCGCTCAGGGTTTACTCCTGGCTATGCGCTCAGAAGTTGCTCCTGGCTTCTTGGGGGACCATATGGGACGCCGGGGGATCGAATCGCGGTCCGTCCTAGGCTAGCACAGGCAAGGCAGGCACCTTACCTCCAGCGCCACTGCCCGGCCCCAATCTATTTTTATTTTTATTTTTGTCATTGGGCTGCATATTGTTGTATTAAATAATTAAAGATGGGGCTGGATGGTGGTGGATTGAGATGGATTTCTTTCTGCCATCCCAGGCCACGTGGCTCTGCAACCCCATTCAGCCGGTGAGTCCCAGGCCCAGGTGAAATCACTCACTCACACGCAGGCGTCAGGAAGCAACAACTTTATTCAGGCCCTAACCACCACCATAACCTTTTAAGCATTCAGCCATTCCAGGCTACCCTGCGTCTAAACTCTTTCAGCCATCTTCCTCAGAGCGCCCAGCAGGGCCAAAAGGCAAAGACCCCTAATCCCCTGGCTTCCGGGTTTATCTACCTATTCCAAGACCCCTCCCAGGAATGGGCCGGGTCTTGCAGGTAAGGTCACACCTATTATCCGGTTCCCAAGACCCCTCCCAGAAATGGGTGGGTCTCAGATAGGTACCCTACAGCATATGACTTGTTCAGGTTTACTCCTTACTCTGTGCTCAGGAATCTCCAGAGCCATATTTCAAACTAGGGCTATATCTCAGCTAAAGACAAGTTGCAGGCTGTTGTGTATTTATAGCACAATTTTCTTATTCAGTCATCTGTTTTCAAGATTTTGACTGTTGTGAATAGTACCACAATGAACATAGGAGGGCCAATGTCTATTACTTTTTTGGATGGGTCTTATCCTGCAGTGGCCAGGGATTACTCCTGGATCTGCACTCAGAAATTGCTCCTGGCAGGCACCGAGACCATATGGGATGCTGGGATTCGAACCACCATCCATCCTTGGATTGACTGCATATAAGGCAAATGCCCTATCACTGTGCTTTCTCTCCAGCCCCATGTCTTTTCCAATAGTTTTTGGGCTCTTAGAAGTAGAAGGAAAAATGTAGAATTTCTGGGTATATATGAAATCTCAATTCCTAGTATTTTATTGGGAAGTAATATGTACACTGCCACGATTTAACACTACTGCCAGCTGTGAATGAGGGTCCCTTTTCCTTCACATTCACACCAATACTGGTTGACTTTATTCTTTGTCATATGTTCTAATGCTGTTGGTGTGAGATTATAGCTCATTGTTTTTTTGTTTTTGTTTTTTTGGATCACACCCAGTGACACTTAGAGGTTACTCCTGGCTATATGCTCCTGGCTTGGGGGGGCCATATAGGACCCCAGGGGATCAAACCGTGGTCCGTCCTAGGTTAGCACATGCAAGGCAAACACCCTACTGCTTGTGCCACTGCTCTGGCCTCTATAGCTCATTGTTTTAATGTGCCTTTCTTTGATGACCAGTGATGCAGAATATGTTTTCATACGTCTTTTAGCCATCTCTATATCTTCTTAGAGGAAGTTTCTGTTCATCTGTTCTTCTCATTTTTTTGATAAGGTTGAGTAAAGCCTGTATTTAAAAAAAAGATATACATGGACACTCCAAATCTACTCTAAAAAGTAGATTAAAAAATAAGAAAATCACATAAGTAGGTTCAGTGCTAACATTTAAACAGAAAATAAAATGTGAAACTTGAATAGAAACTCAAATATAGGAGCTCTAAACCCGATATTATTCCTGCCACATGGCAGTAACTAAGTCACTTAGGGAGATAGGCCACTTTGCCTGCAATTTTATTTACCATTTGTTTTTATTGAATCACTATGAGATGCACAGTTAAAAAGTTTTTGATGGTTGAGGTTCAGTCTTGCAGACACTTAAAGGTGAACATAATCATAATTATAATTCCACCTTTATTTAGTGTTGGTTTTATTTTCTTGATAAATATTTTGTTTTAAACCAAACTTTTCACGTTTCTTTGCTTTTTGAAGGGAGCTGCTCACTCATTAGTGCTCAGGGCTTAGTCCTGGCTCTATGCTCAGGAATCAATAACTCCTGGCTGTGTTCAGGGGATTCTATGGGGTGCCAAACATAGAACATGGGTAGACTTCATGCAAAGCAAGCACCCTACCCACTATACTATGCCTCAGACCCACCCTTGTACAACGGGGGAATTGTGTTTTCATAGTATATATACATTATGTCTAGTTTTACTGCTGTCCAAGGAACTTCTGTTGACTCCATCATATATGTTTGTGAAGTTTCACAGTCTTATGGTTGTGACTCAAATGCAATAACTATATTGGTGTAGAGACAGTACTGGTGATAAAGTGGATGCTTAAGATGGGTCTAACACCTGGCTCAATCTGTACCACAAGATCCCCTGAGCATTACTGTATGAATGTATGTATGTATGTATGTATGTATGTATGTATGTATGTATGTATGTATGTATGTATATATTACTGTATGTATGTACTGAGGCCCCAGAGTATCACCAAAGTAGCCTGGCTTTCCTGTATACTACAGAACTCAATCTTTACAGCACCTTCCAGCCCTTGCATTGCCATCCTTTGTTGACATAGCATCACTGGTGGGACCCAGGAGCCTTTTGAGAACCACTTGAAAGGCCCCCAAAACAACTAAGCAAAAACAAAAAAGCAACACCACCAAATTCCCTAAAGAATTGAGTAGATTTGGTTCCAGATTCTTTGAAATGAGCCCTTTAGAAGGTAGTCCAGACAGGAGCAGCCACACCTCCATTTTTTCTCATTTACCTCCACATAGTACTTTGAAAGAGATGCAGTTATTATTTCATTGTGAAAGTGAGGAAATAGAGTAAGCTACTCACACATGAAACCCTGACTCTAGTCTGTCCAAATCACAACTAGATCAATGCTTCTCACACAAATATTGTCTGTGGCTCACCAGGACTCTTTCTCAGCTCCAATATGGGAGACCTGAAGACAGACTAGAAACTCAGCATGATCACTGTCTCTTGGGACTGTTCTTGTGGTGTTTAGACATTACTTCCTGTCAGCAGAACTCACTTGTGGTCATAGACCTGGAGTGGAAGGCCCGTGAGAGCATTGCTCTGCCTGACAGAAATTGTGTAAGTCTCTGCTCTCCTTCTCCTCCCTTTTTCAAATCTCAGCCATTTTCCAAGCTGCACACTAGAGTGTGGTGGTCTCAGAGCAGTGAGCTGAGGCCTGAGAAAAATAACACATCCATCTTTTTTCATCAGTGATAGGGAAGAGAGGAGTGAAGGGAAAAGAAGAGAGAAGGGAGAAGATTCCTTAGTGAATCTTCAAGAAAATGAGACTTATGCCAGAGCAGACTGAACCCCACTTATTTTGGACAGAAACCTAGAAAAGAGAGCGCTATCCTCCAGACAAATTCTCTGTGCAGCCAGGAGACAGGATTCTACTTTGATCTTTGTAACATCCAAGGCACTTTATCAACCGGCAAAGTATTTCTTAATGTGGATCAATGAGTTGCAAAACATCTTTTTCCCTTGTGTATGATCCCAGGCTACTTCACAAGTAATTAGAGGCACATGGCTATATTTCATTTCCTCTACTTAAAGAAAATATAAAGTGTGTCTAACAAATGCAAAAGTTCATGACTCACATCTGCAGGCAAAAAGCTTTATGTTTCAATGACCTGTGCTTTTCTTCCTGATTTGGGGCTATGTTTTATGCTCCATTAGGAAACTGCCGTGAAGAGATGAAGCCTGGGGTTATGGTAAGAGTTTTCATTGATTAATTTTCTACCTTCATAAATCTCGGTCCAACTTGGCTCTTCTTCAGAAAGCCAATGACCACAGTTCCTTCTGACTGGTTAGTTGAGAAAAACTATCTGGAATACTGTTACTTTCTCCTTCCTTTCTTCTTCATTGTCAGGGAGAAGTTACCACACAGGGTGACGCTCAGGGATTACTCCTGGCTATGAGCTCAGAAATCACTCCTGGCTTGGGGACCATATGGGACGCCGGGGGATTGAATCACGGTTCCTCGTAGGTTAGCATGTAAAAGGCAGACACCCTATCTCTTGTGCCACCACTCCGGCGCCTAATTAATTCTTTCAGTTAAAATTAATTTCTGTAACCTTTTAGGGTCCAAGGACTTGGGCGAAGGAGTAAGACTATGAAGATCATAAGAATTCCCCTTTGTGGGGAAATAAAAAGATAAAAAGAGATAGATAGATAGATAGATAGATAGATAGATAGATAGAGAGGTAGAGAGAAAGAGAAAGAGAGAAAGAAAATGTCTGCTGCCGAGGCAGGCAGTAGGGAGGGTGGGAGAGAAACAGTGTGCATTGTTGAAGGGTGTTGTATATTTTTGTATGACTGAACTCAATCATGAACAAATTTGTGTCTGTATTATGAGTTAATATTGTAACTAGAGTGTTAAATAAAGTAATTAAAAGAACCCTTCGCTGCCAAGGAAACATCATCTTGAGTCTGTGTGTTCATATATATGCATGCACCTACAAGTATACATGTGGGGAAAGTGAATGGTTCAAAGAGGTAAAATAACACAATAGGCAAACTCCTAAGATAAAGAAGCAAGGAGCTCAAAGAATATAGAAAAGGGACTAAAGGCAGATTGAGATAACTTCAAGAGCGATTTCTTGGAGGAGGTGGCCAATGAAAGTCAGCTAAGGCAAGAAGACATGAGAGGCATAGTTCATTCAGAGGCTAGGCATGAAAATCACAGATTCAAGTGCAGAGGGGAAACACATAAGAGAACAGGCTAGACTCAGGATAAAAGAGGACTAGTATAGTTAAGATATGTGTGTACATTTGTGGGAGTGTATTTGTGAGTTTATTTCAAGAGAAAAATGTTGCCGGTGTATGTACAGGTCATAGTTGATGATTCAGGCACATAAAATTGTGTAGTGAGAATTTAATCAAGTCATTAAAATACATAAGTATGTATTTTAGTGGCTTCATGGGATATGCCCAGAGGGAACATAATAGTTATTTAATCATGTTCCATTGTTAGATGTTGAGGTTGTTTGCAATTTTTAATTATTATAAATAATGCATCAAGGAACAACTTAGCCCTGGATCCAAGCGTACAAAAGTTGTAAAGATTTCATGTGCATTAATTACTTGCACAAAGGTGTACTTTTCTCTCCATTGGTGGGTAAGAATGTCACTTATCTTTTCAAGAGTTATATTTAATATTCTTGCATATTTTCAAATTAAGAATAAAATCTCATTTGTAATTTTAAGTTGTTACCTATTAAATATTTGAACAGCTATGCATGCTGGGGCAGGAGTGATAGTGCAGAGGTAGAGAGTTTGCCTTGCACGTAGCTGACTTGGGTTCTATCCCCAACACAACATATAGTGCCCTGAGCCTCTCCAGGAGTGCAGAGCCATAAATAAGCCATGAGCACCACTAGATGTGACCCAAATGCCAAAAAAAAAAAAAGCACTCCAAATCAAAAAATAGGAAACCAATTATCATACTATCCTTGAATTCACTCTCTAGTAAAAATATTAAAATTTACAAGATTTATAGCAATCTTATTTTTATAACAAGATTATCTAATGGGCTCTGTTGGGCCTCTGAGCTCTGGTCCCTGTTGCTAATCTAGAGAGGCCCAGCATGTCCTGTTCCCTATAGCCACTTCATCCTCAGACATCATTGCACAATCTTTGCACAATCCTTCATATTCTCTTCTGAAGCAAGGCCTGCAAAGCTCCAGATTTCAGGTCTTTCCAAATCTGCTCTGCTTCTCTAGAACCTTCTCAGGAAGGCTAGATATGACAGTCTGCAGGTGGGGAGTGAATAGCAGTAAGACGTTCTTACTGCTAAGAATAAGTAGTTTCTTTGCTTAATCTTCCTTTTGGCAAACTCAGTTCTCAGGCATTGTGGTTTTACCAGCTTCTTACCCTTCACATTGGCAACAAATAAAGTATCCCCTTCATCACTTCCGCTCAATTCCATCTGTTCTCTCTGAGATAATCTTAATGGACAGTTTGATATATATCTCTCTGTTTTTTTCTATGTTCATATTATATACCATATATACTCAAGTATAAGCTGACCCGAGTTTAAGCCAACCCCCCTAATTTTACCCTAAAAACTGGGAAAACTTAGTGACTCAAGTATAAGTGAAGGTGGAAAATGCATCAGTCACTGATAAATTTCAAAAATAAAAATATAAACCCAAAACAATAACAATAATTGAGGAATCTGTAGGTTAAATTTTTTTAATATTTATTGCTAAAGAAAATTGTAAACTAGCAACAATAACTTTAAAACTTTAAAGTGCAGAAAACTGTAGCTTAACATATAATCAAGCTAAATCACAATGGTTAAAATTCTTCAAAACTGAATTCCTTCTCCTCCTCACCTGTATGTCCAAATAGAGCTTCAGTATCTGATGTGAGGGTATCAGCATAGACATTGTCATCATCACTGAGTTCACAGATAGCCTCATCACTGCTGTTGGTCTCATACAAAGCCCAAAATATTGTGTGATAAGTAATTCAGTGGCATCCAGTTCAGTCCAGCCGCCTACCACTTTAGCTCAGTCGCGACTTGTAGACTGAACTGAAGCACAGCCCCCTCAAGCAGAAGACGACTGGAGACTACGTGCGCTGGCACCAAATCAAATAACCTGTGTGACTTGGGGTTTTTTGGTACAAATTTTGTGCCGAAAAAACTCGGTTTATACTCGAGTATATAGGTATACTGACACAAACTGTGCTAGAAACAGATCTGGGACTGGAATGATAGTATAGTAGGTAAGGTACTATGTCTACCTTGTACATGGACAACCTGGGTTTAATTTCCAGAACTCATATGGTCCATAAGCTCACCAGGAGTTACTGAAGAGCACAAAGCCAGGAGTAAGCTCTGAGTACCACTGGATTTGACCTCCAAACTAATCAATCAATAAAAACAGGTATGTGATTACGGTTCATATGATTGTATATACAATTGTCTAGAAGATCTTTATCATGTCAGTATATGTGGAAACCTCTCATTCCTTCTCACAACTTGTATAATATGCTAGTTGGCTCTAATCATATAGTAACTTAGTTCTTTTTAATGTTTTCCCACATTTCAAGCCCCCACATATTGATGTATGTCTTTATGAAGAAATATGTTTTATCTAGAATAATAATGTGACTTCTTAGCAGCATGCATAGATTTAGATTTGACAGTCTTCCGTATTAATCTCCTCAATAAGGCTTTTCATATTTAACATCCCATCAGCTATGTAATTCTTTAGTTCCTTGGAGCTTTCCTATAGCTACTTTTGTCAATCTTCAGAAAAAAACATTGCTATCCCAAAGAGGAATAAATAACTCATTTCAATATTCTCATTTATACTTTCCTGACCACTGGTGAATTTGACATATTTGATTTCCTTTCATGTGAAATGCCTCTTTGGATCTTTTTGCACATTTTATGTCTTGTATCTCTCTGTATCTTTCTTGGTATCTCTGTGGAATTTTGAGTTAATATTAGTACTTAATAATAATGTTGAGTTAATATTAGTCATTCTAGGGCTGGAGAGATAGCAAAGCAGTAGGACATTTGCTTGCATGCTGCCAATACAGGATGAACTTGGGTTTGATTCCTGGCATCCTATGTGGTCCCCTGAGCCTCCCAGGAGTATTTATGAGTGTGGAGCCAGGAGTAACCCCTGAGCACCACCAGTTTGGCTCCAAAACCAAAAAAAAAAATCATTCCCTAGAATGCTGTATTTCTGACCAGATTGTGCCCCGCTACCCTGGGATTACCTGAACTCTCTTGTCATATTCTGCCAGACAAAATTGTGTTCTGAGAAGCCAAATAGATACAGAGTTTAAGGTACTTTTCTTGTATGTGGCTGACCCCAGTTTGATCCTTGGCACCACATATAGTCTCTTGAGCATGGCCAGCAATGAACCCTAAGTTTACCAGATGTAGTATAACACTCAAGGGAAAAAATGTGTCCATAAGATAAGGAATCCATATTATTGAGATGTTCTGAGACCCATTTGGGAGTATCAAACTTAGTTATAACATAAAGGTTGAGAAAAATCTCTGCCTTTTTTCTGGGTTCTGCACTCAAAGTCATAATGATATAATCATGGGTGGGACTTTAAAGTTTTGGACATTAATTTCCATGTACAGTGAAAGAAAACAAGCAAAATGAAACTTTGGTGCTCAACTGTCTTCTGTGCGAATTTCTCCTGAGGATGAAAAAAGGTTTGCAGCTAAGCCTTCAGACTTGGACATTCTCAATTGTATGGGAATCATATATGTTAACAACAAAAATTTTTTTTTCAGTGCTGGGGATCTAACTCAGGACTTTGCATAGACCACTGAGACACATTGCTGGCCTAAATCTAGAGGTTTCTATTCTTTTCCTCTTACACTGGATTTAGCAGATCCTATTATGCATGACTAGGGAAAAGTGTCATTCCAGTCTCAAACTTTATCCCAAATGTCTGATGAACCTCTGCTCTGGGCCCTGCCAGAGGCTTCAAGGCTTTGAATTGAACCTGAAGAGAAGTGATGGAAGGAGGAGAGGTGCACATCTCCCTTCAGTTAGAGAGCTGTTGAGTGTCTGTGTCTCAGTAACCAGAGTTACACCATGGACACCATCCACATTTGGGTGGATAAACCCAGACCTGCAGTTCAGCCATCAGCCAGTGAGGGCCAATAGCTTCCCGCCAGTTGCACATAGCACAAAGAACTAGTGAGACAATGCAGAGAAAAGAGACCTATTCACACAGATGCAGATATTAATAGAGCTTCCCTGGAGCTCCATAACTTATGCCTGCATAACACTGTCTCCAGACCATCTTTCTCTTTGCCATTAGAGGAATCTCCCCAAAGTGCCTTCTTAATATGAGCGCTTCTGTACTCAAATATACTCCATAAGCCTGCATTGCCTTTTATTTTTAGCAGTTTATTTATTTATTGGTTTGGGGCCACACCCATCAATGCTCTGGGGTTACTCCTGGCTTTGCGCTCAGATATCACTTCTGGAAAGCTCAGGGGACCATATGGGATTCCAGGTATTGAACCGAATCTGTTCTGGGTTGGCTACATGCAAGGCAAATGCCTTACTGCTGTACTATCTCTCTGGCCTCACCTGCATTGCTTTTAAACTCTCAGCATTTAACCCTCAAACTCAAAATTTAACCAGTATTGCAATTTTAGTTTCTGGGCTCATCTTGGGGTACATCTGGATTCTCCTAGGTACACCTTAATGTTGCAGCCAAAATAAACCATCTGCTATTCAGGGTCTTGGCATGTCAGCCCCCTCCTTAGTCCAGCCATTTGCTCATGATTTTCCCTCTGTGCCTATTTGAAGTCCAACCTTTACCTTCAATCCACACCTTGCTCATTCCTGCCTTTCATTGTTCCACCCAGATTCTCCCAAATTTCATGATATCAACTCTGAGCTCCCCATTTACAAATTCTTTCTTCTTTCTCTAAGCAAACACAGCATCTTTCATGACCTCATATTGGTGGTTTCTCCAAATCTATATTTAAGTCTTAGAAGAGCATGGTTCAGTCTATCTAGAGACTAGGCTCACGATTCACTTTTAATCCAGATATTTCAAACAGCAAAGCAAATCAATGCTTGTGCACAATTCTCTTTGCTTTTCAATTGGCTTCGACAACCCCAACTGTCTGTGTAAGTTGGATATTTTGATCATTTCCATTTCCCCATTGATGACAATAAGACGCAGGACATGTAAAGGTGACTTGCCTGAGGCTACACAGAGAGATCATAATGGAGCTTTTTGACTCACTATCAAAATAAAATTATGTCACCTATAGTCAAAAGTGACAGTTCTTCTGAGGGAGGGTGTGGCGTACACTGGAAGGAGAAGCAGAGAGAAAAATGACTAGAAGCTGCTTTTGAACAGTGAAGTTTGTGACCCAGGTAGAAACGAGTAGGTGGCATATACCCAGATGGAACACACAGTTCACTCCTGTATCCTCATGACCTGGCCTTGGAACAGAGTAGGTGCTGAATGTGCATCAACTGCAGAATGGAAGAGAGAGGGAAATGGGAGTAAATCTGCAGCAGAGAATTGCTTCTAGATTCTAGATAAGAACAACAAAGCACACAGTCCTCAGTAGAAGGCTGGTTTTGCACTTTTGATGGGTGAATGGGTTGTTTTGTATGAGGCATGCATTCAGCTCAGCACTGCACAGGAGACAGCCACTGAGCCCTATTATTGTCACCACTCCCTCTTCATTCCAGCATTGTGGTAAATGCTGCCTGGAACTTGTCATGCAAAAGAACCCATATTGGGGTATCTATAACATTTGGTTTACCTTCTTGTGTTTGTGTGTGTGTGTGTGTGTGTGTGTGTGTGTTTGGGCCACACCCATTTGATGCTCAGGGGTTACTCCTGGCTAAGCGCTCAGAAATTGCCCCAGGCTTGGGGGGCCATATGGGACGCTGGGGGATTGAACCACGGTCCTTCCTTGGCTAGCACTTGCAAGGCAGACACCTTACCTCTAGCACCACCTCACCGGCCCCATTTTACCTTCTTGTGAATCGTTCTCTTTAGTCCATGGATTTGAGTGCACCCTTCTGTCTTAATTTTAACACGGAGTGGAGAAATCATGGAGATTTGGGCTTTTTCCATCTACTGCTCCATCAAGGCCATGACCTGATCATGCCTCTTTGCCTCTGTTTCTGAGTTTTTTCAAATAGGAATAATAGTTTCTACTTTACCACATGGAATGTGAGACTCAAGTCAAATAAGAGCTTTGAAGTACCTGAGAGTAGGGAGTTTCCCAGTTGGCATCAGAGACAAGTCAGATCTCTGTCTCAGGAAAAAAAAGGAAAGTGATTTCTCCTTGTAACTTGCAAGCATTATGATGGAAAAAAATGTTGAAATTTGTCTTAGGATCTGAGGATCAGACCACAATCAAATGAAAGAGGCTGTGTCCCCAAAATACTTAGTACATTTGTGACATTGCAGAAAATGTCCTTAAATCTCAATGATCCTTCTGTGAAGAACTGTGAGGTGGAAACTGAGATTACTGGGCCACCTGCCATGCAGACCTGGTCTGACCTATTCTGGCTTTCTTTTCATCATTACAAAATCAATAAGCATGGGATAACATAAGCCCTTTATCTCTTCACTTGAATCAAACTGGAAGCCGATGGATATTTAACCTCCTAAAGAGTCTATAAGAGGGTCTGGAGAGATAGTGCAGTGGGTAGGGTGTTTGCCTTGCAAGCAGTCAACCTAAGTTCTATCCCTACTACCCCATATGAACCCTGTTAGGAGCTATTGCTGAGTGTAGAGTCAGGAATAACCACTGAAGCATTTCCAGGTGTGGCACAAAATACCAAAGGAATAAAAGAGAGTCTATAAGAAATTGATTAATAGTCAGGAAAGTAAAACCCAGCTGTGCTTACCCCTTAGTTTCACTTCTCTCCCTTGTGCTAACTTCTCAAGAAAATGCAGCCATAAAACCCAACTATGAACATTTTGTAACCCCAATGCTTAGATAAAGAAATTATTTTAAAAATAAAACCTTTATTTGCACTAGCATTTCCACTCATAATCAGTCATGCTAGTTCTAGCTTCTATGCTGGTGGTTTTTTTTTCCCCCAGGAACATTCTGGAAAGAAGTATAAAAGTTTTTTTAAATGCTTTGTGATTGAAGGGCTCTGGAGGCTCAGGTGGCTGACAGCATCAGAATGGGAACTACCTGCCCAGCATGCACCAGCCAAAGTATCCCACGGGTGGGCTTTATTGCTGCCACATCCAGGAATCAGGTGCCTGGAAAAAAACATGCTGACAGCATCTGACTGAGGAAGCTGTGATGCCATCTGTGGCCAGGAAGAGATTTTTGTCTGAATGCCAACTGCGGGGGCTGAGGTACTGTGGTGCTCAGCTGGTACAGGATCTGGAATAACCTGGGAGGGACTAGGGAAGCAATAGGGAAAGTATACCAGGATGTCATCAGGAAGTATGGAGACTTGGGGAATATGGAGAAAGATAAGTAACTTTCTGCATTAAACACTGGAGAAAATGGTTTTGAATTTCTCAAACTTTAAAAAATAAAGATCGAGGCTGGTAGTATCATCAATTTTTCCTGTTACTTTTTACATGACTTCCACAATGATGGACTGAAGTTGATCTCATTTCATCCATACCCTTTCTCATGTGTGTCCCCTAACCTCCAAAGTTTCTGGGTCTCCCTGAAACAAATACTCAATATAAATCTCTGTCCTCATAACTACTTTATAGGTTTAAAACTTCACAAGAGTATAGCTATAGTTAACGTACCCTACCTACAATCTTACCATTAAATACCAACAAATATTCAAGTTTCAAATTGTGCTGACTTTCTTTGAATCACACTATTTTAATCAACCTGGGATAAAATCAAAGATCAAAAAAATGAAAAAAGGGAGGAAAAAAGAGGAGAAAAATTATGAGAAGGTAAGAGGGAAAATTAATCAACATTATTTCTTGAATTATTTCTATGATATTCAAAATTCCACCCTATGTTTGAGGGTATAAGGGTCTTATTTAGAATCAAGAGCAAGAGAGAGTATACCATTTGCCTAATGACAGTCCATGCCTATACATTGAAGTCAGACCTTCAATTCAGCACCAAAGGCTTTCTCTTCTATACCACTCAGCTATTTAAATCACTAAATTTTCCAGGGAGGCTTTGGGAATGAAGAGAGAAAATATGGAGGGGAGTATAATTCTACTGTCATCAAAACGTCATGATGTGCAATTACTTTGGGACCAGGTATTTTTGAATTTGCATCTCCATTCTGCAGTTGAGTGACTGAAGGAAAGTTAACATCACTGGGTCCTGAATTCTTTAGGAAAAGGAAATGTGGTAACGATTAAAATAAATAATTCAAACATGAAATAGTTGCTATGACTAGTACTCAATTTGAGTGATGGTGACATGAGCAAGAAGGCAAGAAGTAATATTTCTTCCTTCCTTTTTCAGACTGAAGTTTTCAAGGCACTGGCCAGAAGTGAGAGAGCGAATCTAGTAGAAATGAAAGAGAAAATTAGGAATAATAAAGAGAGAAACGAAGAGAACAGGGGTAGTGGGAGGGCAGACCTGAAGAGGAAGAAGAGATGGAGGAAATTCTTGCTTAGTGTCTAATCCTATCTTCTCCTAACCTGGGAGAAGAGGTGGGCAAAGAATGTGAGAATGTGGGGGTGCAGAAACCAACCTGAGAAAAATAGGTGGTAGGGAGTCATGCACAGAAATAGAGACCATATGGGATGGCAGAGTTTCAACTGCATGCAAAGCAAGGGCCCTACTCATTGTATTATCTTCCAGTCCTTCTTATAGACTAGATAGGTCAATTAACCATCATATTTAAGTTTGATTGGAGTGGAGAGAGACAATTTGTGTCATATCCTGTTGAGGAATAGAGACTGAGAAGAAAAGGAAAGAACCTCAAAGAGTTAGGGCTTATCTAAATGAACTCTTTAGCTAGAACAAAACTTGTCCCTCTGTTTTACCGGATCTGTATAATACTTAGATAGTGAATGTGATCATTCTTGAAGTAGTGTTGAAGGTCCTCATGATGAAGGCTGATTTTACAGCTCCAGATTTTACAGCTCCTGATTTTACAGGTCCAGAGATTTTTGAAGCCTATTTGTAACACTGAACTTGCAGATGCTGCGAATAAGATCTCCTGGTCTCAGAGAAAAGGTATGTTCCAGATATCCACAAAACACTTTGACCAACCACGTCTCTTTTGCAGAAAGAATCCATAGATAAAAGCCAAATGCCTGCCTGCCTGCCACTGCAGATCCAACCAGCGGCGGAAGAAGAAAATGGCGCTGAAAGGAAAATGCAGGTAAAAAAACATGCAAAGTCAACATTATATTACTGTAATAAAGTAAACCCTGAGACTTAAGGACCTCAGAAAAATTCAAGATGTCAGATTGGTTTTGACAACTTAGTTTAATAGTCAACTGATTTTAAGAATCTTGGAAATGCCATTTAATGCTGCAACTTTAGTGACAATGAAATATGAGTTAATGGCAATGTTAAGGGTTTCCTCTATTATCCATGACTAATAAAAACAATTTCCTAGCCTCTTAGGGCTACTTCCTTTAATTCAAATTTAATTTCATTCATTTATTTGAAAGAGTTAAATTACTGAAATCATTCATTTGGAATGGAATTCCAGGGGCATCTTGTCTATTTCCATTTTTCATAATGGAAAATAGAATTTGATTGGATGCATATTAAAACATATATATGATATATAACCACAGAATATAAACAAGCTTAAATTGTATCTGGAAGAAGATTCCACCACATATTCCTGTTTCTTGGTTTATCTATACTCACCTCCAGGAAATTCTTCACTCCACTTTGTTTTAAATTACCACTGTTATAATTTAAGTCACTATCCTAGATTTGCAAGCCTTTTTATACATTTCATGTAATCACCTTGAAAACATTTATTCAGAGAACAAGGAGTGAATTGTGACACGATATGACCCATCTATTGAAACATGTGATTTATTTTCAGCACTAAATAAGGATCACGGATAAATTTTGGTTCTGGTTTATAATTGCTATAAGACTTTTAAGTGTTATTATACAACTGTAAGAAGAGATAAAATCGTGCCACTTTATGCAATGTGGTTGGACCTGGAGGGTATCATGTTAAGTGAAATAAGTCAGAGTAGGATACAAGGAGAAGGACAAATACCAGATGAGTTCACTTCTCTGTGGAATATAGATACAAAACAAGGGAATGGAGAGTATCAAATAATGACAAACCATTGGCCTTGGATTACAAAACTGATTACTAAGCAGTGGAGGAAGTGACCGAGGATGAATATTGGACTAGAGGTGACTTAGGGACAGTGATCTTGGGTACTATGGTGTAGGTGCAGTAACCTTATGTACACCAATGTCATAAATTTAACACTAGGTAAGCATGTTACCTAAACTACAGTTAAAAAAATTTTTTTTTGGTTTTTGGGCCACACCCGGCAGTGCTCAGGGGTTACTCCTGGCTGTCTGCTCAGAAATAGCTCCTGGCAGGCACAGGGGACCATATGGGACACCGGGATTCGAACCAACCACCTTAGGTCCTGGATTGGCTACTTGCAAGGCAAATGCCACTGTGATATCTCTCTGGGCCCTCTTCTTTGTCTTTTGTTGAAACCTACTAGACACAGATATTATAAGCCACACTCAAAATCATGATTTCTCAATGGAGGTTCTATTTATCTTCCTCAATCTACTACTTGAGTAATAATGAAGAAAAAGATGGTGATATGGAGGGTGAAGAGGAAACACAGAGAAGATAATAAAAGATCTTGGAAAACTGTGGGTCAAATATGGCCTCACGAGGATTTACAGCTGATATAAGAATTGGTGAAGAGACTCTGGAAAACCAAAGTTGTGAAACTGATAGACATGAAGCTAGAATAGTGTTTCTCTCTAAAAGCTGGAAGGAAAAAAATAATTTCAGTCTGAACATATATTTAATAGTATGCCTCAATTCTCATTCCCCTTCTCCAAAGAGTGAATGAACAAAGACACAGTTCAAAAAGATACAACTCAGAAAAAGGAAATAAGACAAAATAAGTTGAAGACCGGAAGAAATAAGTGACAGATTTAACATAAAGATTTGAGGTATTTGTTAGGTCTGGACTGGGATCCACCACCAAAAGACCACTAGAGAGACAGTGGTCATGCAAAAGCAAGAAAGTTTATTCTAGCATGCTGGGGTCCAACATCTTCTAGAAATGAGGACCCTGAGAAAAGCTTGCAGGTCGTTTTTATTGGGTACCTAGAGTTTCAGTCGAGGGGATTCCTGCCTCTGGGTAGTTGATCTTTAAAATGATTGGCCCCTAGCAAAAAGTTGCAAATGGTTAGGATTGGTTGTAGGATAAATGTTGCATCAGACAAATGGCTATGGTGGGCTGTAGCAGGGCTATGCAGGGAAATCATAGGCCTCCAGAAGCTGGGTGCCATGATCAGGTGCAGTGTATGGATGTCATCTGACCATCGGTCTCCTGCTGTCTGTGGTATTTCCTGGTACGTATTCCTAAGGTCTGGTTCCAGGAACTGGCTATTCTTCTGGGCCTAGTCTTTGTATCTTAAAACCCGAGTCTGTCATAACTGTATTTAGGTTTGCAGCAAAGCTAGATTACAGAAAGCAGAAGCAGTTATTTCATTTTCTTTCTTTCTTTCTTTCTTTCTTTCTTTCTTTCTTTCTTCTTTCTTTCTTCTCTTTCTTTCTTTCTTTCTTTCTTTCTTTCTTTCTTTCTTTCTTTCTTTCTTTCTTTCTTTCTTTCTTTCTTTCTTTCTTTCTTTCTTTCTTTCTTTCTTTCTTTCTTTCTTTCTTTCTTTCTTTCTTTTCTTTCTTTCTTTCTTTCTTCTTTCTTCTTTCTTTCTTTCTTCTTTCTTTCTTTCTTTCTTTCTTTCTTTCTTTTCTTTCTTTCTCTCTTTCTTTCTCTCTTTCTTTTTGTTTTTTTTGGGCCACATCCATTTGATGCTCAGGGGTTACTCCTGGCTAAGCTCTCAGAAATTGCCCCTGGCTTGGGGGAACCATATGGGACGCCTGGGGGTCCAACCGTGGTCCTTCCTTGGCTAGCGCTTGCAAAGCAGATACCTTACCTCTAGTGCCACCTCACCGGCCCCAGAAGCAGTTATTTCTAACCCAAACTTTGGATTCTAATGAGACAAATAAACAAAGGCCCCTTAAAATACTTATACAGTTGAACAAGCAAAAACAAATCTGCAACTGAACTCCTGAAGAAAAAGACAGAATTGAAGATGAGAGTGAAAAATCTGAAAAGGAAAAAAAAAGGTAAAAAAACAAACATTTTCTTTTTAAAGGTAAATAAATTTAATATTTTACTTCCCAGCAAATTTAATGAGAGTTAAATAATAGGACAATGGGAGTCAAAAAATAAGGATTGACTCCTAGGGATTGGAGCACTAGCACTGCGAGTAGGGTATTTGCTTTGCACATAGCTGGGCTTGATCTCCATCGTCTAATATGGTTCCCCTGCTCTGCCAGGAGTAATTTCTTTTTTCTTTTTAAATTAATATCTTTACTTAAACACCTTGATTACAATACAATTGTAGTTGGATTTCAGTCATGCAAAGAACATCCCTCTTCACCAGTGCAACATTCCCATCACCAATATCCCAAATCTCCCTCCTCCCCACACCACTCCCACCTGCCCTCAAGAAAGGCTTTGTCCTTCTTTCATTCATTCACATTGTTATGCTAATTTTCCATGTAGTTATTTCTTTAACTGCACTCATCACTCTTTGTGGTGAGCTTCATGTTGTGAGCTGGACCTTCCAGCCTTCCTCTCTTTTATCTCTAGGAATTATTGTAGAAATTTCTTTTATTTTTCTTAAAACCCATGGATGAGGGAGACTATTCTGTGTCTATCTACCAGAAGTAATTTCTGAATACAAAGCCAGAAATGACCCCTGAGCCCAGCCAGGTGTGGCCTGCTGTCTTGGGTTGAAACAAGACAAAAAAAAAAAAAAAAAAAAGCAATCAAAGAATTGACTGATAAACTGGAATCTGTTTAAGATTGCGGGGGCAGAGAGACATTTTCAAACATAACAGTTCAGTGCAAAAGCACTGGCACTGAAGAAGAAAATTTACCTTTAATGGAACATAAAAGATACATTCATAAGTGAAAATCAGAAAGGAATGAACGTAGAAAAGACACATAGCATAGAGGGAATTAAGAGATGTAAACATTGTTCTTACAAAGGGTTTATAATATTGAAACCTCTTTAGGCCAAATGATTGAAAATGAGAACAAAGTGGGTGGGAGAAATACTTCAGTTCCTGTGGGGTTCTTGTTTTGCTCACAGATCAAACCCAGAGTTAGTCCCATATGAGTTTCTCTGTGGGATATGATTCTCTGAGCACAGAGCCCAGAGTACACCCTAAACACTTTTGGGTGTGGCTCAAAAACAGAAAAAAATATAAAAGAAAAGGAATAATCTATAATTGGAATAAATGCTTGTAATCACATAAAATGCAAAAAAAATTTTAAATATTTTTTATTAAGATCATTGTGAATTACAAGTCTCTCACAGTTGTATTTCAGGTGTACAGTGACAGTGAATTAAAGCCATCCCCACCACTATATTCTTCTTCTTCTTCTTCTTCTTCTTCTTCTTCTTCTTCTTCTTCTTCTTCTTATTATTATTATTATTATTATTTTTTTTTTTTTTTTTTTTTTGGTTTTTGGGTCACACCTGGCAGCCCTCAGGGACTACTCCTGGCTCTACGCTCAGAAATCGCTCCTGGCAGGCTCGGGGGACCATATGGGATGCTGGGATTCGAACCACTGTCCTTCTGCATGCAAAGCAAATGCCTTACCTCCTTGCTATCTCTCCAGCCCCCCACCACTTGTATTGACCTCCCTCCACCATAGTTCCCCAGTTCCCCATATGCATCCCATACCTCCTCCCTTTGCCCCCTGGTCTACTAGTGTAACAGATCCATTTTGTGTTTAGCTCGTTATAATTTGGGTCTCTTAATTCTATTGTCATTGACTTTGGCTTGGGTACTTAGTTTTTTTTCTAACTCTATGCACCTGAGACCACTTGGCCGCTGGGCCCCATTCACTTTTTTTCCCCTTTCTCAATTTGTAGGATGACATAGAAATATGAGGCAGAACAAAATGATTCATGTTTTAAGGTTCTATGAAAAAGGAGAGAGCCCCTATCTAGAAGATATAAATAAAATTGTTTAAAAAGGGGAAGGGCATATGTGGCAAGTTTTTTTTGTTTTGTTTTGTTTTTGTTTTTGGGCCACACCCGGCGGTGCTCAGGGGTTACTCCTGGCTGTCTGCTCAGAAATAGCTCCTGGCAGGCGCGGGGGACCATATGGGACACCGGGATTCAAACCAACCACCTTTGGTCCTGGATCGGCTGCTTGCAAGGCAAACGGCACTGTGCTATCTCTCCGGGTCCTATGTGGCAAGTTTTTAAAACTTTTTTATTTTATAACATTTTAAAAGATATTATAAGAGATATTAATATATCATAAGATGTTATAAAATCATATATTGTAAGATTATAAAAGACATTATGAGTACTATTAAAGTACTACCATAAACAACATCAATCTGGCAAACTTGATAGACCAATTGTTATTTGTTTTTGTTTTTTTGGCCACACCCAGTGATGCTCAAGGGTTACTCTTGGCTATGCGCTCAGAAATCGTTCCTGGCTTGGGGGACCACATGGGACTCCAGGGGATAGAACTGAAGTTTGTCCTTGGTTAGTGCCTGCAAGGCAGATGCTCTACCACTTGAGTCACTGCTCTGGCCCCTTGATAGGGCAATTTTTAAGGAAATATACATATATTCTAAAATTATTTGTAAAAGCAGACACCATTAGCATTATTATTCCATGCTGATATTTAAATTAAGTTAAAAAATTTCTCATAAAATCAGGCTTACTTGTTTTACTAATAATTCTATTAAATATCACTGAAAGAAATTCAGTCTTATAAATAAAAATCATATAATATATACACCAAAAGGATTAATGCATTTTATAAAGCTAGCCTAACAATGATACCTCCTCTGCCTATGAGAAAGGAAAATTATAAATCAATCTTATGCATGAACATAGGTACAAAATTTTTAAACAACATAGCACAGCAAAAATTTCATCAAGCTTAAGTTTATAGGAAGAGGGCAGGGTTGTTTTTTTTTTTTTGTTTGTTTGTTTTGTTTTTGGGTCACACCCGGCAGTGCTCAGGAGTTACTCCTGGCTCTATGCTCAGACATCGCTCCTGGCAGGCTCAGGGGACCACATGGGATGCCAGGATTCTAACCACTGAACTTCTGCATGAAAGGCAAACTCCTTACCTCCATGCTATCTCTCTGGCCCCAGGGCAGGGTTATTTAATATAAAAATTAAATTTACCGGGGCTGGAAAGATAGCATGGAGGTAGGGTGTTTGTCTTGCATGCAGAAGTTCAAATCCCGGCATCCCATATGGTCCCTGAGCCTGCCAGGAGCAATTTCTGAATGTAGAGCCAGGAGTAACCCCTGAGCTCTGCTGGGTGTGACCTCAAAACCAAAAAATAATTAAATTTACCAAATATCCAAATAAATGAAAAAATGTTAAAGTGATCTCAAAATATGCACAAATTTGTTTTTTTTATTTTTTTTATTTAAACAACTTTATTACATACATGATTGTGTTTGGGTTTCAGTCATGTAAAGAACACCACCCTTCACCAGTGCAACATTCCCATCACCAATGTCCCAAATCTCTCTCCTCCCTACCCAACCCCCTCCTGTACTTTAGACAGGCTTTCTATTTCCCTCATACATTCTCTTTATTAGGATAGTTCTAAACGTAGCTATTTCTCTAACTAAACTCAGCCCTGTTTGTGGTGAGCTTCATGAGGTGAGCTGTAACTTCCAGCTCTTTTCTCTTTTGTGTCTGAAAGTTATTATTGCAAGAATGTCTTTCATTTTTCTTAAAACCCATAGGTGAGTGAGACCATTCTGCGTCTTTCTCTCTCTCTCTGACTTATTTCACTCAGCATAATAGATTCCATGTACATCCATGTATAGGAAAATTTAATGACTTCATCTCTCCTGACTGCTGCATAATATTCCATTGTATATATGTACCACAGTTTCTTTAGCCATTCATCTGTTGAAGGGTATCTTGGCTGTTTCCAGAGTCTTGCTATGGTAAATCGTGCTGCAATTAATATAGGTGTAAGGAAGGGATTTTTGTATTGTATTTTTGTGTTCCTAGGGTATATTCCTAGGAGTGGTATAGCTGGGTCGTATGAGAGCTCGATTTCCAGTTTTTGGAGGAATCTCCATATTGCTTTCCATAGAGGTTGAACTAGACAGCATTCCCACCAGCAGTAGATAAGAGTTCCTTTCTCTCCACATCCCAGCCAACACTGCTTGTTCTCATTCTTTGTCATGTGTGCCAATCTCTGGGGTGTGAGGTGGTACCTCATAATTGTTTTGATTTGCATCTCTCTGATAATTAGTGATGTGGAACATTTTTTCATGTGTCTTTTGGCCATTTGTATTTCTTCTTTGTCAAGTGTCTGTCCATTTCTTCTCCCCATTTTTTGATGGGATTAGATGTTTTTTCCTTGTAAATTTCTGTCAGAGCCTTGTATATTTTGGAGATTAGCCCCTTGTCTGATGGGTATTGGGTGAATAGTTTCTCCCACTCAGTGGCGGGCTCTTGTATCCTGGGTGCAAAATATGCACAAATTAATACATCAAATATAGTAGCAATTTATTTTATAAAGACAATTAGGAAACTAAAAATTGAAGGGTGTTTAGTGTTATATGTATATCTAATATTACTTGGTAAATATCTTAAAAATTTACCACAGTCCTAATGACTTCTAGTAAACATTATAGTGAAAACTTAACACAATAATGTAGAGAAAGAAGTAAGAGATCTTAGAAATTTAATGAAGAATTAGTACAATGAGTAAGGCATTTGCCATGCAACCAGTCAATCCAAGTTTGCTCATATCGGAATATGGCCATAGAGCCCTCCCAGGACTGATCCCTTAGCTCAGAGTCAGTAGTAAGTTCTGAGAACAGCCCTCAGTGACCATCACCACCCAAGGAAGTAAAAGAAACAAAACTTATCAACTGCAAATGCCTAATTACTGAGAGAGAAAACCCAAATGAAAATATGGCAAATTTGCTGAATATGAGTCAACATAAAAATTGCATTTCTCGGGGCCGGGCGGTGGCGCTGGAGGTAAGGTGCCTGCCTTACCTGCGCTAGCCTAGGAGACGGACCGCGGTTCGATCCCCCGGCGTCCCATATGGTCCCCCAAGCCAGGAGCGACTTCTGAGCGCATAGCCAGGAGTAACCCCTGAGCGTTACCGGGTGTGGCCCAAAAACCAAAAAAAAAAAAAAAAAAAAAATTGCATTTCTCTCTTCCAAAAATAGTAACAATTTTATTGCATTTCTTTCTTCCAGAAATATTAACTATTTTATAATTAAAATGATTACTATAATAGCAAAATATGATCATAAATCTAATAAATTTATTGAGATTTATGGTGAGAAATTGTACCAATATGAGGAAGGTATCTGTGAAAACTCAAGTAAGTGGAGACATTTATTTGTGAATGAATGAGATGTCCACCAAAAATGCCCATTTTTCCAAAACTGATAATTATATTCAAAGCAAAAAAATGTTCCAAATGTGGGTAATATTTTTGTCTATGCTTATTTTATTTTATTGTTATTTAATCTGTTTTACCCAGAAAAAGGATCAAGAAAAGTCAGGACAATATTGAAGAAGGAAAAACATCTAGAATGGTTATGAAGGTACAGTTATCAAATAATTATAAAGAAATCTTGGCTCAAATAAGCCAGAAACAAACCAGAACACATGAAAGAAGCCCATAAGCAAACTCTTATATTTACCCTTGACACCCAACAGTTCCACATTAACTCAATGGGGAAAAGTAATGCATTTTCAATAAAGATTACTTGAGCAATATGATATGCAGGCACAATAAAAATAAGATTGAATTTCTATTTTCTATCATAAGCAAAAGTATAAATTAAAGCTATAAAAATTTTAGAAGACAATTTAAGGTACTTTTTGTTTTGAAAAAAGAAAGTGTTCTTGAACAATTCAGAGAAATGATAAATTATAAGGAATGTTCTTAAGTTGATTTTATTTATTTATTTATTTGTTTTTCTGGGCCACATCCAGTGACACTCAAGGGTTACTCCTTGCTATGTGCTCAGAAATTGCTCCTGGCTTGGGGGACCATATGGAACACCGGGGGATCGAACCGTGGTCTGTCCTAGGTTTTCGCCTGCAAGGCAGTTTTATTTATTTATTTATTTATTATTTATTTATTTATTTATTTATTTACCACTCCATGTCACCTGTCTGGCCTCAAATTGCTTATTTTTAAATTGAGGACTTCTATCTAGGGGCCGGAGCGGTGGCACAAGTGTTAGGGCATCTGCCTTGCACAGGCTAACTTAGGACGGCGTCCCATATGGTCCCCCAAGCAGGAGCAACTTCGGAGCGCATAGCCAGGAGTAACCCCTGAGCATCAATGGGTGTGGCCCCCCTGAAAATAAATAAATAAAAAATAACATAACTATAAGAAATTCTATTAAGAAAGTAAAATTAGGTGGCAAGCTAGGAGAAGAAATTTGTAGCAATAGAGCAATACATTTAGAGCAATGACTAAACTCTAAAATCTTACAGATCAATATGAGTGGGATAAGTTAAAATAAAAATAAGATAAAGAGTTTTTGAGAGTTGCCAACAGTGTAGTTAATGTGAAAATATTAATCATCAGAAAGTAAAAATTAATATAGAGTTTCTTACCTATACTCATTATGATGACTGTTATTGAGCAAAACAAAATAAAACAAAAGTAACCACAACAGAAAAGACTGTGGTAGTGAGAATGTGCAGTGTCAATGCAGTGTGAGCAAAATGCAAAGTAGTAAAGCTACATTGGGAAATAGTATGCATTTATTAAAAAATTAAAAATAGATTTATTTGAGGCCAGAGCAATAATGCAGCAGTAGGGCATTTTTGCCTTTCATGCGCTGATCTAGTACAGACCTCGGTTCAATCCCTGGCATCCCATATGGCCCCCCCAAGACAGGAGCAATTTTTTTTTTTTGCTTTTTGGGTCACACCCGGCTGCGCTCAGGGGTCACTCCTGGCTCTATACTCAGAAATCGCTCCTCCTGGCAGACTTGGGGAACCATATGGGATGCTGGGATTCGAATCACTGTCCTTTTGCATACAAGGCAATTGCCTTACCTCCATGCTATCTCTCTGGCCCCCCAGGAGCTATTTCTGAGTGCATATCCAGGAGTAACCCCTGAGTGTCACAAGTGTGATGCAAAAACCAAAAATAAAATAATTGTATGATTCAGTGGTTCTAATTCTGATTCTCACAATAACTGAAAAAAGGTTTCAGAGACAATTATATGTTGATGGCAGCATAACCCATAGTAGGCCAGTGGTGGAAGTAACTCAAGTGATCCGCAACAGATGAGAAAATAAGCAAAATATGCACAATTTTACTATGAGATTTTATTTAGCTTTTAAAAAGACAATTCTTATACAAGGCACTGACAGAACTTTACAAGAAAAAAACATCTAATCCCATCAAAAAATGGGGAGAAGAAATGAACAGACACTTTGACAAAAAAGAAATACAAATGGCCAAAAGACACATGAAAAAGTGCTCCACATCACTAATCATCAGGGAGATGCAAATCAAAACAACGATGAGATACCACCTCACACCACAGAGAATGGCACACATCACAAAGAATGAGAATAAACAGTGTTGGCGGGGATGTGGAGAGAAAGGAACTCTTATCCACTGCTGGTGGGAATGCCGTCTAGTTCAACCTTTATGGAAAGCGATATGGAGATTCCTCCAAAAACTTGAAATCGAGCTCCCATATGATCCAGCTATACCACTCCTAGGAATATACCCTAAGAACACAAAAATACAGTACAAAAACCCCTTCCTTACACCCATATTCATTGCAGCACTATTTACCATAGCAAGACTCTGGAAACAACCAAGATGCCCTTCAACAGATGAATGGCTAAAGAAACTGTGGTACATATACACAATGGAATATTATGCAGCTGTCAGGAGAGATGAAGTCATGAAATTTTCCTATACATGGATGTACACGGAATCTATTATGCTGAGTGAAATAAGTCAGAGAGAGAGAGAAAAACGCAGAATGGTCTCACTCATCTATGGGTTTTAAGAAAAATGAAAGACATTCTTGCAATAATAATTTTCAGACACAAAAGAGAAAAGAGCTGGAAGTTCCAGCTCACCTCAGGAAGCTCACCACAAAGAGTGATGAGTTTAGTTAGAGAAATAACTACATTCTGAACTTTCCTAATAATGAGAATGTATGAGGGAAATGGAGAGCCTGTTTAGAGTACAGGCAGGGGTTAGGTGGGGAGGAGGGAGACTTGGGACATTGGTGGTGGGAATGTTGCACTGGTGATGGGTGGCGTTCTTTACATGACTGAAACCCAAACACAATCATGTATGTAATCAAGGTGTTTAAATAAAAACAAAACAAAACAAAAAAAACAATGTAAAACAGATTTGTGCAAATTAATAGCTAATTAAAATATTTAATTGACCTATTTAAGGAGAAAAAAAAAGACAATTCTGATCTAGAGATATAGTGCAGCAGGACAGATACTTGCCTTTGTATGCAGAAAATCTGGGTTTAATTCTTGGCATTTCATATGGTTTCCTGAACCCTGCCAGGAGTGATACCAGAGCTCAGAGCCAGGAGTAAACCCTGAGCACAGTGAAGCATGTCCTTACCGCCCCCAAATAAAGACAATTCTGGCATACATATTACAACATGTATGGAATTTGAAGACATATAAGCCAGTCACCAAAAGACAAATGCTGTATAATTCCACTTATAGGAAGAACCTAAAAGTAGTCCAATGTGATGAAATCGAAAGTAGAATGGTGCTTAAAAGAGGATGGGGTTATGGAGAGGGGAGGCATTGCTTAAATTAGGGGGCAGGGTTTCAGTTTTGCAAGCTGAGTAGAGCTCAGGAGATAGCTGGCAGAGATGATAGTTGAACAACCATTGAGCTTATGTGTTTAATGTTGTCAAGCTGTACACTTTGATGAAAATGAAATGAGATAGTACAGAGAGATAGATACCAGAGAGATAGTACAGTGTAGCCCCATGCCCCCATTCTTGGTGTAACCTTACCTACAAGAAAGACCCTCCCATTTCTGGAAGGGATCTTGGGGAGGTTACAAAAGGTTTGGCCTCAGGGGTTAAGGGGGATTTTCATGGATGCAAGATGGAGGAGGAAACAGGAGGAGATGGCTGAGGAACAAGGTACAATGCAGGGATGAATAGGGATCTAGCATAAAAGGTTATGAGAGAAGCCACACATGTTGGCTAGGGCATGAATAAAGCTGATATTTCCTGAAGTCTGCCTGTGAGTGGATTTTCTCCTTGCTGCCAGCCTGAACTGGTAGACCCGCCAGCTGGTGGCCCTGAACTAGTATACTCACAGGCTGGTGGGGGTTGGAGACACCTGGTGCTGAGACGGCAGAGAAAAGCTCCACCATTCATCCCATCACCATCCAGCTCCATCCAAAGAGCCTCTTTATTGTTTTATTCAACAGTACAGCACATGAGCCACTTTTCTTGCGCACACTTGACACAAGATATATAGATACCCAGTACCATATGTAGCTCTTCAAGTCCCTCCAGCAGTAACAATTGAACAGAGAGTTAGGAACAAGCCTTGGGCACTTTCAAGTGTGGTCCACAAACAAACAAACAAACAAACAAAATTAAGTGCACTTCCTGGGTGGTAGTGAATAAAGTAAAGCATATTTTTTTATTGCTTGAATCAAAGTTTTAATGACATTATATGAGACAAAGAAGGTCCTAAAATGGTATGGAACTACAAAGGACACCAAACATTTAAAGCAGGGGTCTCAAACTCAATTTACCTGGGAGCCGCAGGAGGCGAAGTTGGGGTGAGGCAGGGCCGCATAAGGGATTTCGCTTACCTAATATTCTCAATAAAAATCGTATTAGTAAGAAAAAAATCGCAAAAAATTGCATTAAACATTTGCATACCCCGAACAAAACTGCTCGGGTATGCGAATGTTTAATGCGATTTTTTTCTTACTAATGCGATTTTTATTGCGATTATTCGGTAAGCAAATAATCGCGAATACTCACGAATACGATATTTGAAGGCCAGCCTCGGGCTACAAAATGTTGTACAGAGGGCTGCAAAAGGCCCTCGGTCCGCGAGTTTGAGACCCCTGATTTCAAAGCAATCTCAAGAGAAAGAACAAACAGGGGGTCACAAACTTCCTAATATTAAAAAAAAATGACAGGGCTGGAGAAATAGTACAGGGATTAAGTTGTTAACTTTACATACAGCCAACCTCAATTTTATTCCTAGATGCACATGGTCCTTTAAGCAAAGAGCTGAAAATAGCACCCAAGTCCTTGCATATGGCCAACCTGGGTTCAACTTCCTGATTTATCATTCCCTGGGAGTGATCCTAAGCCCACAGCCAAGAGTAAGCCCTGAGCACTGCTAAATGTCCATTGGTGAAAGAAGAAAAAAATATGGAATATGTGTGCACTGGAAAATTATTATCTTTAAGAAGAACTTTAAGTCATGCACTGGGAGATGAACCATGTAATTCACCATTCATATCTTTAATTTATTTGCCTGGGACTAACAATATCTCTAACCAGGGTATTCATATCAGTGCATCCTCAAGTCTACAGAATCTTGCCAAGAAATGTGGAAGGTCTAGTTCCATCTCTGGCACTACAACCCACCCCTCACATGCACTACTTCCACCTCCCCTTCCACCAACTTCACCAGAAGTTGTTTTGGTGGTCCCCTGAACACTACTGGGTGTAGACAGTTCATCACTAGGAATGGGCTCTGGGTTCCCAAGAATTGATGACCAAAATAGAGAATTGTATGTGATGTGCATATTTTAATACTTTTTATTGTCACCAACGTGAATTACAAATCTTTCACAGTAATATTTTAGGTACATAGTGACATTGAATTGGGCATTCACAACACCAGTGTTGTCCTCCCTCTACCACTGTTCCCAGCATGCATCCCATATCCCCCTCCTTTGACCCCTGGACTGCTAGTATAAGTCCACTTTGTGGTCAGCTTATTGTAGATTAGGTATCGATTCTGTTGTCATTGGCTTTGGGTTTGGTGTTTAAGTCTGATCATTTTTTTAAATTTCTACTCAATGTTCATATGACTGTTTGGTCTTGGTACCATTCATTTTCCCCCTTCAATTTATGAGGCAGAACAAGATGATTCAAGTTATGTGGTTCTGTTTGAAGGAAAAAACAAAAAACAAAAACAAAACAAAGCAAAAAACAAACAAACCAAAACCCGAGAGCAGTTCATCTAGAGGTTATAAATATCAATTTAAGAGAAGAAAGGGAAAAAGAAAAAAAATATAACAAAAAGGTAAAACAAATACACCCCCCCATACAAACAAGAAAACAAACAAAAACTGCAATGACAAAAAACCCAAACAATCAGAAAAAGCAAACAAAAAACTTGAAAAGCACCACAGCAATAAAGACAACAACCAAACAATAACTACAAGTCCTAAATAAAAAAAATAGTACTTTTTTTTTTTTTGCATAGGCACAGTAATTATTGGGGAGATTAGAAAGGGAATTCCCTTGGCCTAAGAGATACAGGGTTTCTCTGTCCTTGAAGCATACTGTCATGGGAATAACTACAGACTCTGTACATGTTCTTTTTTACTCCTCTAAGTCCTTTTATGGTGCCAGGAAACTTTCCACTCAGTGATGTGCATTTTATCACAATTTGAAAGCAAAAATAAATGCAATGTCTTATATCATACCCTTCAGAAAGAGAACATTAAAAACCTGAACAAAATCTAATGACGGTGAGTATGTCCAACTCTGATAGTAAATTGATGCTATTCCAATGAAGTTGATGCAATACCAATGAAAATGATTTGGCATTATTTTGTAAGACTAACACTATCATCATAGTGATTTAAACAGAGAGAAAACAGCCAATCTGTGCACCAGGTGAATGGATAAATGTAAAGATTAAGTGCTATGCAGTAATAGAACAGGATTGAATTCCAGGAATAGACTATTGAGTGCAAAATAAAATAGAAGCAAACATGTTCTGTGGGGGAGATGCAATGCTATAATTCTAAAAGTTCATATATTTTTATAGTGCTGTGTAAGGTTTTAAAACACATATAGGAATAATAAAATAAGGAGTTGGGGGGCAAGAAACTTCATGTCCAGAACAGCATTTGCCTCTGGGCAGGGGACCCAGAGCTGGAAATAAGATGAAAAGAGAAGCTTGTTTCAAATGTAATGGTAGGTTTGGTTAATTAAAACTAAAAGTGGGGCAGGGCCAGGAAGGTGGTGCTAGAGGTAAGGTGTCTGCCTTGCAAGCGCTACCGTAGGACGGATCCCCCCCAAGCCAGGAGTGATTTCTGAGCGCATAGCCAGGAGTAACCCCTGAGCGTCAAACGGGTATGGCCCATAAACCAAAACAAAAAGCAAACAAACAAAAAACAAAAAAAACAACTAAAAGTGGGGACATACTGATAGTATAATGGGTAGTGCCCATTTGTCTTGCAAGAGGCTCACCTGGGTTCCATCTCCAGCCCCAGCACCACATATGGTCCTCTGAATACTGTCAGATGTAGTCCTTAAATCAAAACTAAAGGTGAATTACACGATCGTTTATTGAATGTTTTTCTGCCTAAACCTGTTTTAAAAATATTAATTTGTATATTTTCAATATTTAACAGACCATATTTTTTTTCAGTCCCAGAGCTGTGGTGGAAGAACCATGAGGAAGTGATTAATGCTAGGCACAAATAGATATTGACAACATAAACCATGCCTTTATGTAAATATGTGTGAGCATATAAACTGAGAAGACATAGTTTTTCCTTTTCAAGCTTGGCACTTTTATATAATGGCTCAGTCCAGGGCACATCTTCCAGAAGGATCTGATTTAAAGAAAACTTGAAAATACAAGGAATGTAAGTTGGTTGTTCATGGGGGAAATCTGAGAAGGTGAGGGGTAGAGGGTCCAGGCATTATCACAGCATAAGAGAAAGTTTGAGCAACCCAAGTGTCCAAAAATAGATGCATGAACAAGAAATTGTGGCAAACATACAACACAATACTACTTAGCTGTAAGAAAAGGTGGAATTGTGCAACTTACAGCCTTGTGGATAGAACTTGAGATTATCATTGCTGAGTAAAGTCAGTCAGGAGAAGGAGAGATACAGGATGATCTTTTCAAATGTGGGATATAAAGAAACACAGTAAGTGAACAACAAGTTGTCAACAACAGAACCTGAGAGTTGGTATAGGACTGAACTTACCTGGTGTGGAATGCTGGTGGGAGGGTTGTGTGTTGAGGTGTCATGGAGTAGAAAGGAGGTCCCATGGAGGCATTGGTGAGAGTGGCAGACAATCTGGCATCTGGTGGTGAGTTTGGTGTTGAAATATAGTATGCATGAAACTATCATTATAGTATTGTAAATCAAGGCTCCTCAATAAAAATGAAAAAAAAAAAGAGAGAAAGTACAAAGGTCTTTGCATACAGTTGTTTTTTGATATTAGTTAAGATGTGGAAGTTGGCCCGGAGAGATAGCACAGCAGCGTTTGCCTTGCAAGCAGCCAATCCAGGACCAAAAGGTGGTTGGTTCGAATACCGGTGTCCCATATGGTCCCCCGTGCCTGCCAGGAGCTATTTCTGAACAGACAGCCAGGAGTAACCCCTGAGCACCACCGGGTGTGGCCCAAAAACAAAAATAAAACAAAAACAAAAGCAACAACAACAAAAAAGATGTGGAAGTTTTCTTTCAGTAGATTCTGTTTTTCTTTTTCTTTTTCTTTTTCTTTTTGGTTTTTGGGTCACACCTGGCAGCACTCAGGGGTTACTCTTGGCTCTACACTCAGAAATCGCCCCTGGTAGGCACAGGGGGCCATATGGGATGCCGGGATTCGAACCACTGTCTTTGTGCCTGGAAGACAGACCCCTTACCTTCAGGCTATCTCCCCATTCCAGATTCTGTTTTTCTAGTAAAGAAAATAAACAGGAGTTTTTGGAGAGTGAGGGATATGCTAGGTATTTATGTCAGACATGCTACAAAAGTTTTGAAGCAAGCAAAGTGTAATTGAGCCAGAACATGGAAAGAGATGATGAAAATAAAACAGAGGGTGCAAAGTGGTTTTAAATGCCAGCACCTATTGTTTTGATTTCAATAGCTTTATAGTATAATTTAAAATCAGAAAATGCAACGTTTCCAGATTTATTGGGACTAGAGCGAAGTACATTTACATTTACCTTGCACACAGCTGATACGGGTTAGATCACCAGCATCCCATATATTTCTCAGAGCCTGCCTGTAATGACCCAGGAGCACAGAGCCAGGAGTAAGCCCCAACCCCCAGACAAAACAAAACAGATTCGTTTTCTTTTTTTCATGATTTTGTTTTTGTTTTTGTTTTGGGGCCACACCCGGTGGTGCTCAGGGGTTACTCCTGGCTGTCTGCTCAGAAATAGCTCCTGGCAGGCACGGGGGACCATATGGAACGCCGGGATTTGAACCAACCACCTTTGATACTAGATCGGCTGCTTGCAAGGCAAACGCCGCTGTGCTATATCTCCGGGCCCTTTTTTTTCATGATTTTTAAAAGATCCATTCGAATTTGATAGAGTTTTTATTAAACCTATAGATGACTTAAGGTCATATGGACATTTTAAGAAAATTCTTCCAATCCTTGAATATATACCCATTAATTTCTTTTTCTTTTTTGTTTTTGGGCCACACCTTGTTACACTCAGGGGTTGCTCCTGGCTTTACACTCAGAAATCGCTCCTGGAAGGTTTAGGGGGCCATATGGTATGCCGGGAATCAAACATGGGCCCGTCCCTGGTCAGCTGCATGCAATGTAAACAACCTACCACTATGCTCTCTCTCCGGCCCTTAATTTATTTTTCTTGAATTATTTTAATTCATGTCTTTAATTTTTTTTCACCGTGTAAAAATGTTTTAGATATTTTCCCACTTTAGTTAAATTTATTCTTAAGAATTTTATTTTATTTTGGTAAGAATGTAAAATGGGTTGGTTGTCTTCTTCTTCTTTCTTTCTTTCTTTTTTTTTTTTTTTTTGTTTGTTTTTGGGTCACACCAGGCAGCGCTCAGGGGTTACTCCTGGCTCTCTGCTCAGAAATCGCTCCTGGCATGCACAGGGGACCATATAGGATGCTGGGATTCGAACCACCATCCTTCTGCATGCAAGGCAATCGCCTTTACCTTCATGCTATCTCTCCGGCCCGGGTTGTCTTCTTTATTTTATTTTAGTTTAGTGTTTTGGGATCATACCCAGCGGCACACAGGGGTTACTCCTGGCTCTGCACTCAGAAATCAGCCCAGGCAGGCTCTGGGGACCAGATGGGATGCCGAGATTCAAACCACCGTCTGTCCTGGATTGGCTGCTTGCCGATCGGCTTGCAAGGCAAACACTCTACTGCTGTGCTATCTCTCTGGCCCTATTTTATCTTATTATTTTATTTTTTTGGCTTTTGGGCCACACCTAGCAGAGCTCAAGGGTTACTCCTGGCTCTGTGCTCAGAAATCCTAGCAGGCACGGGAAACTATATGGGATGCCAGGACTTGAACCTAGGTCCATTCTGAGTCTGCCTCCTGCAAGGCAAATGCCCTACTGCGGTGCTATTGCTTCGCCCCCCATTATTTTATTTTTTCTTAGTTCATTGATAATATACAAAAACTAAATTGAAATTTTTCTATACATGGATGGACATGGAAAGTAATTTCTATACATGGATGGACATGGAAACTATTATGCTGCATGAAATGAGTCAGAGGGAGAGAGATAGACACAGAATAGTTTCACTCATCTATGGGATATAAGAAAAATAAAAGACAGTAGGTTAATAATACCTAGAGACAATGAGATGAGGGCTAGAAGGACCTGTCCATGGTATGAAGCTTACCACAAAGACTGGTGAGTGCAGATAAATGACTGCAACAACAACTATCATGACAATGGTGAGTGAGAGAAATACAATGTCTGTCTTGAAGTCAGAATGGGGTGGGGGGAGGAGGGAGATGGCATTGGTAGTGGAAAGTTTGCACTGGTGAAGAAGGACGTATTTTTGAATGAAACCCAACTACAAACATATTTGTAACCCTGGTGCTTAAATAAAGATATTAAAAAAATTGACTTTTATAAGTGAATTTTGTTACTTATTAAATGTATTAGTTAAAACAATGATGTATGAAAACGCAATTGGATAATTTGTACAGAAGATCATGTCATTTGCAAATAGAGACTATTTAATTTCCTCCTTTCTGATTTGGATTTCTTACATTTCTTTTTTCTTATCATTGTTCTGAGTAGAACTTCTATTGCTATGGTGAGTAAAAAAAAAAAAAAAAAGGTAGGAGGGCACAGTAAAGTGAGTCAACTTTCTGCTAGGTCCCAGGTCTAAGAGATTTTTGATATCTGAGATTTGAACACCAGGGGTTTCAGGTCTCTAGAAAGGATTAGAAAAAAAAATATTCTTAGGGTTAATTGTTAGAACTAGCCAGAAGGAAATTGTTGATAAGGATGCATTTGAAATCTGGTTCAATAGTCAAATAGTCTTTATTCTGAGATGGAGAAGTAGCTGGCCACTGCTTAGAAAGGAAAGACAAGATGAAAGCTTAGCATTCAGCAAGAACAAACACATTTGACTCAATGAGTTAATTACTGAAAAAGATGAGTTACATAATCTATCAAGCTGCCAAGAGAAAAGATCTTTTTTCTCCCCCAAGAACAATAGGTAAGGCTGCTTCCAACAGTGATGAGAAAGTGCTAAGATTTGGAAGAGATGTTGAGCTGCAAGACACCATTGCATCCTCAGTGATTTGCAGAGTTTTTGTGCCTGATATTTAAGCTTCTTTGCCTGATATTTAAGCTTCGAGTATGGAATTCATTTGTCTAAGCAAAAGTCTTTAATTCTCTTGTGCTGCAGTCTATAAAATATTTATATTGTTGTTCTACATGTACACATTGCTTACATCTAACTGCATTTCTCTAGGATGCACTTTAAGTAAGAGATTTGGACTCCTGACAATGTCAGCCAAGGAAACTTTGAATCACGGAATCCTTGCAGCTCACAGAGGCCCTTGGCTATCAGTCTATCCTTTTGTCTTCCAGCAGGATAAACTCAAATCAAGCCAAGTAGGAGGCATATCTCCCAATCCTGAAAAATATAGACAGACAGAATGACTCCTTTCTTCTTTCCCTCCCTCCTTCCCTCCCTTCCTCCTTCCTTTCTTCCTTGCTGCCCTTCTTTCTTCCCTCCTTTCTTCCCTCCTCCTTTCCTTCCCTCCTCCCTTCCTTCCCTCCTTCCTTTCTTCCCTCCTCCCTCCCTTTCTCTCTTCCTCACTTCCTCCTTCCCTTCCTCCTTCCCTTCCTCCCTCCCTCACACCCTCACTCTCTTCTTTTTCTTTCTTTCTTTCTTTCTTTCTTTCTTTCTTTCTTTCTTTCTTTCTTTCTTTCTTTCTTTCTTTCTTTCTTTCTTTCTTTCTTTCTTTCTTTCTTCTTTCTTCTTTCTTTCTTCTCTTCTTCTTTCTTTCTTTCTTTCTTTCTTTCTTTCTTTCTTTCTTTCTTTCTTTCTTTCTTTCTTTCTTTCTTTCTTTCTTTCTTTCTTTCTTTCTTTCTTTCTTTCTTTCTTTCTTTCTTTCTTTCTTTCTTTCTTTCTTTCTTTCTTTCTTCCTTCCTTCCTTCCTTCCTTCTTCCCTCCCTTTCTTCCTTCCTCCCTCCTTTACTTCCTCCCTCCCTTTCTTCCTTCCCTCACTCTCTCCTTTTTCCTTCCTTCCCTCCCTCATCTTCCATCTTTCCTTCCTCCCTCCCTTCCCTTTTCCTTTTTTCTTCCTTCCTTTCTTCCTCCTTCCCTCTCTCCTTTCTTCCCTTCTTTTGTCCTTCCTTTTTTCCTCCCCTCCTTCCCTCCCTCCATCCTTTTCCTTCCTTCCTTCCTTTCTTTCCTTTCTTCTTTCTTTGTTTCTTTCTTTCTTTGTTTCTTTCTTTCTTTCTTTCTTTCTTTCTTTCTTTCTTTCTTTCTTTCTTTCTTTCTTTCTTTCTTTCTTTCTTTCTTTCTTTCTTTCTTTCTTTCTTTCTTTCTTGTTTGCTTGTTTTTTGTTTGTTTGTTTGTTTGTTTTCACCCCTGGCAGGCACAAGGGACCATATGGGATGCTGGGATTCGAACCACCATCCTTCTGCATGAAAGGCAAACGCCTTACCTCCATGCTATCTCTCCGGCCCCCTGGCCAGAGATTCTTAATCATCAGAGAGCTACCCCTACACCAGAAAGTTCTGATATCCTCTTGTCTTCCAACTAGAACTGGTATTTCTTTATATTAGGGTAATGAATGTCTACTTCTCAGGCCTCTACAGTTTGTCCCTAGGATCAAACTATCATGCCGAAGAAAGAACTTTGAAAAGTATTGAGTATGTTACAAGGACTTAAAACAATTCACTGCCTTGTGCTGGGTGATAACTGCTGTCATTAATTGATTTCGTTTTTCCTTATCACTAAAAACTGTCTGACAATTGACATTTTTCTCTCCTCCCAAACTACAAACAACTGGTTTGTTGCTGATAAGACTTGCTTGTTCAAGGGTGAATTGCTGAGCATGGCTTTTTTTCAGCTCCCCTCTTGGTCTCTCTCTCTCTCTCTCTCTCTCTCTCTCTCTCTCTCTCTCTCTCTCTCTCTCTCTCTCTCTCTCTCTCTCTCTCCTGCCTATCTTGTCATTTTGCTACTCTTTAGCGTCTCTCCTTGAGTATTGCTTGTACCATATTGACCTATTCATTGTCCTCTGGAAGGTCTCGTATACCCTCATAGTGTCTGTTTTCCTTGATTCTCCTTCCCTTTCCTCCCTTCCTTTTCCTTCCCTTCCCTTCCTTTTCCTTCCCTTCCCTTCCTTCCCCTTCCCATTCCTTCCTTCCCCTTCCCTTCCTTTCCCTTCCCTTCCTTTCTCCTTCCCTTCCCTTTCCTCCCTTCCTTTATCCTTCCCTTTCTTTTTACTTCTCTTCACTTCCCTTCCTTTTCCTTCCCTTCTTCCCTTCCTTTCTCCTTTTCTTCCCTTTCCTCCCTTCCTTTCTCCTTCCCTTCCTTCCTTTATCCTTCCCTTCCCTAGCCTTCCTTCCCTTCCCTCCCTTCCCCATACCCGTCCCTTCCTTTCTTCTTCCCTTCTCTTCCCTTCCCTTCCCTTCCCTTCCCCCTTCCCTTCCCCCTTCCCTTCCCTTTCCCCTTCCCTTCCCTTCCCCCTTCCCTTCCCTTTCCCCTTCCCTTTCCCCTTCCCTTCCCTTCCCTTCTCTTCCCTACTCCCTTCCCCCTTCCCCCTGCCCTTCTCTTCCCTTCCCCCTTCCCCCTTCCCCCTTCCCCCTTCCCCCTTCCCCCTTCCCTTCCCTTCCCTTCCCTTCCCTTCCCTTCCCTTCCCTTCCCTTCCCTTCCCTTCCCTTTCCTTCCCTTCCCTTCCCTTCCCTTCTCTTCTCCCTTCCCTTCCCTTCACCCTTCCCTTCCCTTCATCATTGTACCCTTCTCTTTCCCTCTGGCCATCTTTGAAACTCTCACTCCTGCAACATGTTTCTGGTTGCCCCTTGACTTTTGCCTTTCCCAATTCTAGCACTCACTAGAATACTCTAGGTTGCCTGCTCAAATGGCTATTTTTGAAGGTTGTCATTTTACATTAGTAAAATTCTTATCTCCTTAACAAGGAAGACTGCATACATCAACAATGAAGGTCTAGATATGTACTTTGGTCTTTATTCTCAGAGTCAAAAGGCATATACCTAGAAAGAGTTGATTAATATGGAAAATAAAAAATAAGTGCAAAGGATCCAGAGTATTTGAATAGGGTGTTTGCCTTACATGAGGCTCACCTAGGTTTGATCCTCAGCATCCCATATGGGCCCCTGAGCCTGTCAGGAGTAATTTCTTAGCACAGATCCAGAAGTAATTCCTGAGTGCTGCCACGTGTGCCCCCCCCCCAGAAAACACAAAACAAAACCATACAAAACAGAAAGATAAGTGCAAGACAGTCAGATATGCATATGTAATATAATATGTGTGTTGTGAAAACACAGATAAAATTGACTTAGAAAGTCTAAACTTAATTTTTCAATGGCATCTCTATCATTATGCTGGCTAATTAAGCTAAGAACTTATTTGTGGCTTATTATAGTGCATGAGTAAAATGTTGGTCATGTCATCAGTGAGAGAGGTGAGAGTGTCATATTAGAAAGTTCCATTAGTGTGAATTTAGAACAACAACAATTTGCTTCTAAATGCCTAGAATCCTTCAAAATGTATACTATTCATAAAAATAAACCACTGTAGCCTCACTGGGA
>NW_026060344.1:0-41866 GCF_024139225.1 Suncus etruscus | reverse complement strand
AAATCCTGGGATAAAATGCTCTATAAATGATAGGAATGTGAGCTATCCATGAATCCCCTCACATTTCTGTGGGTCATCACCTATATCTCCATTTAATCGAGGAAATTAAAATCGCTTCATTGGGGCCGGGGAGATAGCATGGAGGTAAGGCGTTTGCCTTTCATGCAGAAGGACGGTGGATCGAATCCCGGCATCCCATATGGTCCCCTGTGCCTGCCAGGGGCGATTTCTGTGCGTAGAGCCAAGATAAACCCCTGAGTGCTGCCAGGTGTGACCCAAAAACCAAAAAATAAAATAAAATAAAATAAATCTCTTCATGCTTTTAAGTAAATCTCTGGAACATATGGAATTGATCATCATATGGGATGAATCATATGATCTAACAAACCACTCCTAGGGACACAAAGGCACAATACAAAAAATATTCTGTATTTTTGTATATTCATTGCAGACACCCCTGAGCCTGCGGGGATCCCCTCAAACACTCTCTGGTCTGGAATTTGGTGGTTGGTGGAACAAGGGAGAAAGGACTTGTGGCAGGGGAAGAGTGCAGGGTTAGTGACTTCACTGGATTCCAAGGGCCAGGCTCCATCTTCACACCAGGCACTTAGCATGGAAGGTGAGTTTTGCTTCTCCTTGACTTAGATCTGGGGATCCAAACCGCTGTGGTCTCCAGGTCATATAGAGATGGAAAGTGGGAACTGATCAGATTAAACCTGCAGTAGATATTTAGGAGTATTTTTATTTATTGATTGATTGACTGGTTTTATTGATTTTTTGCCACAACTCCTGGACTCAGTGGTTATTAATGGCTTGGTGCTCTCAAATTACTCCTGCAGACCCAGCAGATCATAGGAATAACAGGGATCAAACAGACATCAGACCTGTGCAAGACAAATGGCCTACACTCTGTGATATATGTAGATAGATAGATGGATGGATGGATGGATGGATGGATGGATGGATGGATGGATGGATGGATGGATGGATGGATGGATGGACGGACGGACGGACAGACAGGAAGGCAGGCAGGCAGGAAGTTAGGTAGGTAGGTAGGTAGGTAGGTAGGTAGGTAGGTAGGTAGGTAGGTAGGTAGATAGGTAGATTTCCAAAAGAGAGAGGAATAGTTTTGTTTATGTTTCTTTTTCTGACACGCCCAGCAATGCTCAGGAATTACTCCTGGTGTGATCTGGAGATCAATTGGGATGCTGTGATTCAAATCCAGGACTGCTGCATGCAAGGAAATGCATTCCCTGCTGTACTATCACCTCAACCCCTGGATGAAATTTCTGACCCAAGATATCTGTGTACATAACACTGAATTTACAGCTGGAGTCAACCTATCATTCTCTCCCTTTTCATGAGTGAACTGGAGACTTCTGCAAAGACATATGGTTCAGAATGGGGCTCAGGGGTTGTGCGAAGAGTTCCTTAAGTGGTATTTGAGCGTGTGAGAGGGCATAGCCATTGGTGCTCTAGATTTCCTCCTTTCTGTGTGTTCAGTTATTTCCTGCAGTGTTTGGAGAGTGCACTGCTGGGGACTGGAATATTCAAATATTTAATATCATAAAAATGCTTAATACACTTTTCTGAGCTTAGAGCTTAGAAGTTTAGTTGTAGAAGCCAGAGAGAGAGAATAGAGGTAGAGCATTTGCCTTGCACACAGCCAAACCCTGAAAGGACCTGGGCTTGGTCCCCTACATCCCATATGGTCCCCTGAGCTTCTCAGGAGCAATTTCTGAGTGCAGAGCCAGGAGTAACTCCTGAGCACTGTGAGGTGTGGCCCAGAATCCAAAAACAATGGGGGACTGGAGAGGTAGCATGGAGGGAAGGCGTTTGCCTTCCATGCAGAAGAATGGTAGTTCGAATCCCAGCATCCCATATGGTCCCCGAGCCTGCCAGGAGCAATTTCTGCATGTAGTGCCAGGAGTAACTCCTGAGTACTGCTGGGTGTGACCCAAAAACCCCAAACCCCCTTAAAAAAAAGAAGTTTAGTTGTAGACTGATTAAATTTTTTAAAAATTGAACCTGTAGGCAAGAGTGGTAATACAGCAGATGGGAGAATTTCTTTGGAATCTCCTGACAAGAATTCTATACCCAGCACCCCATATGACTGATGAACACCACCAAGAGTGAAGCCTGAGCACAGAGACAGAAAAGGTCCCTTGTTGGGAGAAATAGAACCAAAAGAAGAAAGAAAAACGCAGCATCATCTCATTTATCTCACTTATGACCCATAGGTCCTGGTTGATCTTCGGCATCAAGTCTCTGTAGAGGTTCAGCTGAGTGTGTCCAGGCACAGCCACTCTATGTCCTGAGCCAGCCCACAAATGAAGGTGGTCGAGATCCCTAGTACACTAAAGTGGTCAGGGTCTCTCCCCTCTGTCTTCAGAAAGAACCAGCCTTGGCCTTATGGATAATGTTAAATACTCTGGCTGGAATCCATAACAGCATGGAGGGCATTTTCCCTGTAATCATGGGACTCAGATTGCAACTCTGCTTTCCACATGATCCCCTGAGCCACAGAGGTTATTCCTGAGCACATGATGGACAAGGCACAAAAACAAAACATTCATTTTCAGGGAGCCAGAGATATAGCACAGCAGTAGGGCATTTGCCTTGCATGCAGCCAATTCAGGAAGGACAGTGGTTCAAATCCTAGCATCCCCGATGGCCCCATGTTCCTGCTGGGAATGATTTCTGAATGCAAAGCTAGAAGTAACCCCTTAGTATAACCAACACGGGGAAAAATTCTATACAAAACAAAACAATCCGAAGTAGCACAGCACAAACAAATCCAAGGGCCCGGAGAGATAGCACAGCGGCATTTGTCTTGCAAGCAGCCGATCCAGGACCAAAGGTGGTTGGTTCGAATCCCGGTGTCCCATATGGTCCCCCGTGCCTGCCAGGAGCTATTTCTGTGCAGAGAGCCAGGAGTAACCCCTGAGCATCGCCGGGTGTGGCCCAAAAACCAAAAAAAAAAAAAAAAAAAAAAGAAATCCAAATGAAAACCCAAAGGGAAGTGCACACGCAGCAATGGACCCAGCCACATAGTTTCCCGTAAGGCAGAAAATTCTACACCCAGAGTTTAGAGAGTTAGGAACTCGAGGGAGTGTGCCAGATGCCCCTGGTGGATCCTGAATGAATATATAAGACAAAGACACAGGCATTGGCCTCGGATCTGGGAACTGCAGCAAAATACAAATAAAGAAGGTTGTGCTGAACCTACACAACAGCCAGGAGGGCACTTGTGTTGTACATGGCCTGCCCACAAAGAACCTTGGATTCCACATATGATCCATCATGCAGAGCACCAGGAGTGCAGACCAGGAGAACCCCTATCGGCTGTGGAGCCAAAACTAAAAATCAGTAAGAGATCTGATCCTTGATGAGTTAGGAATGACGATATAGGTCAGGAATCCTGGGATCAAGGATTTCCTTGATATCACCTATACATATTTTATGGACTCCAGAACCACTTTACGCTCTGAGACCTGCCAGTGGTGACCCAAGAACTCTATTGGAAGAGCCAAGTCTGAACACACTGGGGGCCATTAAACCAAACATAGCAAACAAAGACAAAAGTGGCCTCAAATAACAGAGTCCAGAACCCCAGTCAGGAGCCACAACTTGACATTGGGGGTGGGGGTGTGCACTCTCCTGTCCTCCCCCGCTGTCCTTCCCTATGCTCACACTCTCCACCTACCTGGGAACTGGACTTCCGATGGGGCAGCTCCGTCTTCAAGTATGCATTTCCGGAAGAGCAGCAGAAAGGCAGTTTGTATGAATCCCTATAGGAAAGACACAGATGTGAGCACTGTAGAAGAAAAACCCCTGCCTGACAGGAAGTGCCTGCAAGGGCCAAAAATGCCAGTTGGGCTGCACCTCTCAGCTCAGCTCAGTCTTCTGTGAACATACACAGACTCAGGCCCATGTGAACATACACAGACAGAAACACCTTTCTCTCCTACAAAACAGAATGGGCTTGGGATCAGGATGTGAATAGGACAGGAACACTGCTCTTGCTCTAGCAGGAGGAACTGCACTTCTGAGTCCCTGGAGACTAGGGCAGGGGCCGACTGAGAGGCAGAAGTCCAGGTCATCACTGCCCTGCAGGCTGGCAGTAGAATGGTCCCTGAACTCAGCCTGGAAGTGCCTCTGCCAGGGGTATTCAGGGCTTGCTACCCACCTGCCATATGGTTTCACCCACACATACTGCTAGGACAGATATTTATGCAATGTTGGACTAAGCACTGGCTTTGTTGAATTAAAGGAAGTAAGGGATTTAATTAATAGGCTAATTAATTAATTCTCACAATCATTCTATGAGTAAACCCCCTCTCCAACATGATTTCTTCTAGAAATTGTATGGTTTCAGAGGTTAAGCTCAGACTTTCCCCAAAAATGTACATATATATCATTTTTATTCAATTGAACATTATTATGAATAAGGTATAGGAAGCAATGTAGGCCTTTCCATGTCACCCACATGAAAGAATTCTATCTACTTTAGAATTTTCTTCAGTTCCCCAGACTGCAATCAATTAATCTTTGATAAAGGGTCAAGAAATCCAAAATGGAGCAAGGAAAGCCTCTTCAACAACAAATGGTGTTGGCACAACTGGTTTTCTGCCACTTGCAAAAAAAGCGAACTCAGATCTCCATCTAACACCATGTACAAAGGTCAAATCCAAATGGATTAAAGACTTTGATATCAGGCCTGAAACCACAGGTATATAGAACAACAGCTTGGTAAAAAAAAAAACACTCCATGGCATTGAGACTAAAAGCATCTTCAAGGAGGAAACAGCACTCTCCAAACAAATGGAAGCAGAGACAAATAGATGGGAATATATTAAGCTGAGAAGCTTCTGCATCTCAAAGCAAATATTCCCTAGGATACAAAAGCCATCCACAGAATGGGAGAAACTATTCACCCAGTACCCATCAGATAAGGGGCTAATATCTAAGATATACAAGGTACTGACAGATTTAACAAGGAAAAAATCTAACCCTATCAAAAAATGTAATGAAGAGGGGCTGGAGAGATAGCACAGAGGTAGGGCGTTTGCCTGCCTAGCGGCCAACCCAGGACCAATGGTGGTTCGAATCCCGGCATCCCATATGGTCCCCAGTGCCTGCCAGGAGTGATTTCTGTGTGGAGAGCCAGAAATAACCCTGAGCGCCGTTGGTTTGATCCCCCCCAAAAAAGAAAACAACAACAATAAAGTGGGATGAAGAAATGAACAGACATATCCACAAAGAAGAAATACAAATGGCCAAAAGGCAAATGAAAAAATGCTCCACATCACTAATCATCAGGGAGATGCAAATCAAAACAACTATGAGGTATCATCTCACGCCACAGAGATTGGCACACATCACAAAGAATGAGAACAAGCAGTGCTGGTGGGGATGTGGAGAGAAAAGAACTCTTATCCACTGCTGGTGGGAATGCCATCTAGTCCAACCATCATGGAAAGCGATACGGAAATTCCTCCTAAAACTGGAAATTGAGCTCCCATACATTCCATCTATACCACTCCTAGGGATATATCTTAGGGACACAAAAATACAATACAAAAATCCCTTCCTCACACCTATATTCATTGCAGCGCTGTTTACAAATGCCAGACTCTGGAAACAGCCTAGATGCCCCACAATAGATGAATGACTAAAGAAACTATGGTACATATATATACAATAAAATATTATGCAGCCGTCAGAAGAGATGAAGTCATGAAATTTTCCTATACATGGATATATATGGAATCTATTATGCTGGGTACAATAAGTCAGAGGGAGAGAGATAAACACAGAATGGTCTCACTCATCAATGCGTTTTGAGAAAAATGAAAGACATTTGTGTAATGATTCTCAGAGACAAAATAGAGGAGGACTGGAGGGTCCATCTCCCAACATGAAGCTTACCACAGAGATTGGTGGGTGCAGTCACAAAAATAATTACACTGAGAACCATCATAACAAAATGTGACTGAATGATGGAAGTAGAAAGCCTGTCTGGAGTACAGGCCGGTGTGGGGTGGGGAGGAGGGACACATGGGATATTGGTGATGGAAATGTTGCACTGGTGAAGGGTTTTTTTTTAATAAAAAAACCTCAATGTATATAGAAGTATTTGGTGAAAAAATGTAAATTACCTATAGTAAATTTAGGTTCATATAAGCATACTACTTAAATTCCAACAAAGCATATTAAAATTAAAAAAATTAATCAATATAAGTACTGAAATGCTATGCTTAATATTCTGAGTGTTATTTTAGGGCAGATATAAATTTACAAAAAAAAAAAGAAAGTCAAGCGCCAATCATTATGGGCCTTAGTATCAAGAGCTGAGAACTTGAGCAGGAGAGGTCCCACATGGCAGATCCAGGACTGTGGCACACGCTGCTCAGCTCCCACATTTCCTATGTGCCCAGACACTACCACAGTCCTCCACAGGATCTGACTGGGCCTCCTCCAACAATTACCTCCACACATGCCTCTCTGCAAACTACCAAGGGCTCCTTGTTCTTCCAACCAGGAGATCAGCAGAGGCTTCACCCTGCAATGTCCTATCCACAGGAATGATTCAGGGTTAGAGGCCTTCAAGGTTGATTCCTGAGTGTGGAGCCAGATGGAAGTCTAAGTTCTGTTGGGTGTGCCCCAAAAGAAACCGTAAAATTACACAGCACAGCCTGGAACAAGTATCATTGGAAAATGTCCATTGTGAATAGAAGCCTCTGGTTTGATCCCACACATTACACCAGCCAAAGAAGATAGGGAGGCGCTAATGCCATGCGAGCCGAAAGAACTGATGGACAGCACTTAAGTCAAATTTGCTCACATAAAACTTGGACTTATTGGGCATTGGGACTCTAGCACAGAGCAGCAGATCCAAGTTTGATCACTAGCAATCCAAGTGATCACTGAGTAATGCCATAAGTAATCCTTAAACTCAGTGGCTTTACTAAGCTCTGAGCACTCCCATGTGTGGTCAAGAGCTTCCCTAATCTCATAAAAAATTAAATGGGGGGCCTGGAGAGATAGCACAGCGGCGTTTGCCTTGCAAGCAGCTGATCCAGGACCAAAGGTTGTTTGTTTGAATCCCGGTGTCCCATATGGTCCCCTGTGCCTGCCAGGAGCTATTTCTGAGCAGACAGCCAGGAGTAACTCCTGAGCACCGCCGGGTGTGACCCAAAAAACAACAAAAAAAATTAAATGGGGGTGGGGGGCGGAGCTACAGACCAGAGTTAGGGTGTTTGCTTGCAAGTGGCTGACCCAGGTTCAATTCCCAACTTCCCACATGGTCCCTTGATCCTGCCAGGAGCAATTTCTGAGCACAGAGCCAGAAGTGACCCCTGAGTACCCATAAACCTAAATAAATAAATGTTAAAAGAATTTAAATGGCTTGCATTTGAGAATTGGGGAATGTAAGCACAGTGGTCAGGGCTGACTCTTAGGTCTGTGCTCAGGAATAATCCCAGAAAATGTATAAGATCATTGTGCATCCTGGATCAAACCTGGTTCCCAGAGGTCAAAGAAAATGCCCCGTGCAATGTTTTATCTCTCAGGACTGTAAAATTACATTAAAATTACATAATTAGAGGCCAGAGAGATGGGGCAGTGGGCGTTTGCCTTGCACGAGGTTGTCCCAGAACAGACCACGGTTTGATCCCCCGCCGTCTCATATGGACCCCTAAGTCAGGAGAGATTTCTGAGCACATAGCCAGGAGTAACCCCTAAGCGTTACGAGGTGTGGCTCAAAGTCAAAAAATAAAAATTGGGCTGGAGAGATAGCATGGAGTCAGGGCGTTTGCCTCGCATGCAGAAGGACAGTGGTTTGAATCCCGGCATCCCATATAGTCACCCGAGCTTGCCAGGAGTGATTTCTGAGCATAGAGCCAGGAGTAACCCCTGAGCACTGCTAGGTGTGACCCCAAAACCAAAAAAATAAAATAAAATAAAATTACATAATTAGACTCCTCTAAGATGTAAAATCAGAATTGGGAGGGTAAGACAATGGGGAGGGGCTTCACTTGCGGTAACTACAATGTCTAGTCTCCTATAGAACCCAGATCCCTGACTGATATATGATTTCCCCCAGGGGCCGGAGAGATAGCACAGCAGTAAAGCATTTGCCTTACATGCGGAAAGTTGCTGGTTCAAATCCTGGCATCCCATTTGGTCCCCTGAGACTGCCAGGAGTGATTTTTAAGAATAGAGCCAGGAATAACCCCTGAGCATTGCCGGGAGTGACCCAAAAACCAAAAAATAAAAAATAATGATTTCCCCAAAAAGTCTGTTCCTCACAAGTGCCCTAGGGCGTCTTACCTATGCCCACAGATGTTTGTTGGTCTCCAGCATCACATCTAAATAGAGCTTCCTCTGAGAGCTGTCCAGGTACAGCCACTCATGTAGGAAGCAGCTCACGGCCACAGCAGGGAAGGTCACTGTGTCGTGAGCCAGCACAGGCTCACACAGTCCTGAATGTAAAGAAGGGAACTCCCCATATCCCAAAGGGAAAAAGTTCCTCTGCTCTCTCCGCTCAGGAAGAACCAGTCTCAAAGTCAATATGTCAATAGACACTTCTGATGACAGGTTCCAGAAATCCCTGAGCATCAGCCAACGTAAAGTGCGGACACTCCTCAGGTAGGTTCTTGGAAATAGTGGTATGCACACAAACACAGCTGGGCCAATGTCCAGTATCACTAGGTCCACTGAATATTGCCAGGAGTAACTCTCCTGCATAGAGCAGAAGGTAAATCTAATCCTAAAGCCCATCTCTTCTCTTGGTAGTAGGGAAAGAAGTAAAATTCAAGGATCAGTTTGAGTCAAGCCTGTACTTTTCCACATCAGCACACATTGACATCCAAGAAAGTCCCTTCTTGAGCAGATAAAACTGACCTGACTCCCAATCCTTATGACTTCTCAAATGAACCTTTGCTGACATTTCCCTCTTAGATCCACAAGCCAGGGAACTGCAGACCTATATGCTTTGAAAGTGCAATTTCTTTCTGGAACGAAATGTACGAGCAGGGAAGAGGTGAGACTCTTCAGAGTGAAGAACTAAAGATCTGAACTGCCTGGAATGATCACAAAGGGGTGGAGAAACAGAGCCAGGGGTTGCAAACAAGGCCAACCCAGGGTCAATCCCTGGTATATATTTGGGTTCCCTCATGTTGCCAGGAGTAAATCCTCCATGCAGAGCCAAGAGTAAGCCCTGAGTATCGTCAACATGGGAAAAACTTTTATACAAAACAATCTGAAGTAGCACAGCACAAAAAAACCCCAACGAAAACCCAAAGGGAAGTGCACACTCAGGAATGGACCCAGCCACATAGTTTCCAGTAAGGCAGAACATTCTTCACCCAGAGTTTGGAGAGTTAGGAACTCTGAGAAGTGTGCAAGACCCCCATGGTGGATCCTGAGTGAATATAGGAGAAGACAAAGACACAGGCATTGGCCTCGCATCTGGGAACTGCAGCAAACTACAAATGAAGAAGTTATGCTGAACCTACAGAACAGCCAGGAGGGCACTTGTGTTGTACATGGCCTGCCCAGAAAGAACCTCGGATTCATATATGATCCATCATGCAGAGCACCTGGGACACCTGAGTACAGACTAGAGAACCCCCTATCGGCTGTGGAGCCAGAACTAAAAATCAGTAAGAGATCTGATCCCTAAAAGTAGGAATGGTGGTTTAGGGCAAAAATTCCAGGATGAAGGATTTCCTTGGCAAAATATCTCCAATACATATTCTATGGACTCCAGAACCCCTTTAGGGTCTGAGACCTGCCAGTGGTGACCCAAAAACATTGATTCAGAAGCTAAGTCTGAACACATTGGGGGCCATTAAACCAAACACAGCAAACAAGGACAAAAGTGGCCTCAAATAACAGAGTCCAGGACCCCAGCCAGGAGCCACGCCTTGACAATAGGGGAGCTGCACACTCCTGTCCTGCCCCGCTGTCCTGCCCTACGTTCACACTCTCCCCCGACCTGGGAAATGGACTTCTGATGGGGCAGTTCCATCTTCACCAGTACATATTACTTTGGGAGAGCAGCAGAAAGGAAGTTTGCATGAATCCCTATAGGAAAGATACAGTTGTGAGCAGTATCAGGAAGTGCCTGCATGGGCCAAAAATGCCAGTTGGGCTGCACCTCTGGGCACCAGCTCTGTCTCAATGAGAACATACACAGACAGAAACTTCTTTCTCTCCTTGAAAACAGAATGGGGTTGGGATTAGGATGTGAATAGGATTGGAAAGGAACACTGGTCTGGCTCTAGAGAGAGGAACTGCACTCCTGAGTCCCTGCGAGTCTAGGTCAGGGGCTGAGTTTGAGGCAGAAGTCTAGTGTGTCACTGCCCCCTACAAAATGGCAGTAAAATGGTCACTTGCACTCAGCCTGGAAGTGCCTTTGCCAGGGGTATTCAGGGCTTGCTTATGGGTTATGGGTTATGGTTTCCCCATAAACACTGCTAGGACAGATATTTATGCAATGTAGGACTAAGCACTGGCTTTGTTGAATTAAAGGAAGTAAGGAATTTAATTAAATTCAATCAATTAATTAATTCTCACAATCATTCCATGAGTCAGCCCCCTCTCCAACATGATTTCTGCTAGGAATTGCATGGTGTCAGAGCGTAAGCTCAGACCTTTCCCAAAAACGTACATATATGTAATTTTTATTCAATATGAACATTCTTATGAATGAGGTATAGGAAGCAATGTAGGCCTTTCCATGTCACCCACATAAAAGAAATCTCTCTACTTTAAAATTCTTCAGTTCCACAGACTACAATCAATTAATCTTTGATAAAGAGGCAAGAAGTCCAAAATGGAGCAAGGAAAGCCTCTTCAACAAATGGTGTTGACACAACTGGTTAGCCACTTGCAAAAAAGCAAACTCAGACCTCCATCTAACACCATGAACAAAGGTCAAATCCAAACGAATTTAAAGACCTTGATATCAGGCCTGAAACCATAAGGTATATAGAACAACACGTAGGTAAAAACACTCCATGACATTGAGACTAAAAGCATCTTCAAGGAAGAAACAGCACTCTCCAAACAAGTGGAAGCAAAGTTAAACAGATTGGAATATATTAAGCTAAGAAGCTTCTACACCTCAATGGAAATAGTGCCTAGGATACAAAAGCCACCCACAGAATGGGAGAAACTATTCACCCAGTAGCCATCAGATAAGGAGCTAATATCTAAGATAGACAAGGTACTGATGGACTTAAAAAGAAAAATCTAACCCCATCAAAAAACGGGGTAAATGGGGCTGGAGAGATTGGATGGAGGTAGAGTGTTTGCCTTGCATGCAGAAGGACAGTGGTTTGAATTCCACCATCCCATATGGTCTCCCCCGAGTCTGCCACGACAAATTTCTGAGCATAGACCCAGAAGTAACATCTGAGTGCTGCCCGGTGTGACCCAAACCCCCCCCCAAATATGGGGTAAAGAAATGAGCAGATACATCCATAAAGAAAAAATACAAATGGCCAAAAAGACACATGAAAAAATGCTTCACATCACTAATCATCAGGGAGATGCAAATCAAAACAATGATGAGGTACCATCACAGAGACTGGCACATATCACAAAGAACAAGATCAGTGCTGGTGGGGATGTGGAGAGAAAGAAACTCTTATTGTTGGTGGAATGCCTTCTAGTCCAGCCTTTTTGGAAAACAATATGAAATTCCACAAAAACGGGGCCTGGAAGGTGGCGCTAGAGGTAAGGTGTCTGCCTTGCAAGCGGACCAACCACGGTTACCTCGGTTTGATCCCCCGGTGTCCCATATGGTCCCCCCAAGACAGGGGCTATTTCTGAGCACATAGCCAGGAGTAACCCCTGAGTGTCAAACGGGTGTGGACCAAAAACCAAAAAAGAAGAAATTCCACAAAAACCTGGAAATTGGGACCAGAGAGATAGCATGGACGTAGGGTGTTTGCCTTGCATGCAGAATGATGGTGGTTAGAATCCCGGTATCCCATATGGTCCCCCACGCCTTCCAGGAGCGATTTCTAAATATAGAGGCAGGAGTAACCCCTGAACACTGCTGGGTGTGACCCAAAAACAAAACAAAAAAAAAAAAACCCTAGAGCTCCCAAATGATCCAGCTATACCACTACTAGGGATATAACCTAGGAACACAAAAACACAATTCAAAATTCCCTTCCTCACACCTATATTCATTGCAGCACTATTTCCAGACTCTGGAAACAACCAAGAGGGTTGTTTAAGGGTCAACAAACGAATGGATAAAGAAACTGTAGAACATATACACAAAGAAATATTATGCAGCCTTCAGGAGAGATGAAGTCATGAAATTTTCCTAAACATGGATTACACATAATCTACGATGCTGAGTGAAATAAATCAGAGGGAAAGAGAGACACAGAATAGTCTCACTCATCTATGTGTTTAAGAAAAATCAAGGACTTTACTGCAATAATGCCCAGAGACATTAGAGAAGGCCAGAAGAATCGGCTCACAACATGAAACTCAACACAAAGAGTGGTGAGTGGAGCTAGGGAAATAACTACACTAGCAACCATCATGAAAATCTTTTTTTTTTTTTTTTTTTTGCTTTTTGGTTCACACCCGGCAGTGCTCAGGGCTTCCTCCTGGCTCTATGCTCAGAAATTGCCCCTGGCAGGCTCGGGGGACCATATGGGATGCTGGGATTCGAACCACTGTCCTTCTGCATGCAAGGCAAATGCCTTACCTCCATGCTATCTCTCAGGCCCCTATCATGACAATCTTAATGAGTGAGAGAAGTAGGAATATAGGCAGGGGTTGGGAAGGAAAGAGGGGCGCATTGGTAGGTGGAATGTTGCACTGGTGAAGGGGGGTGTTTTGAATATGACTGAAACCCAACCACAATCATGCTTGTTATCATGGGGCTTAAAAAGAGATTTTATAAAATAAATTAATAAATAAATAACATATTCTTCAATTCATTTTTTGGGAATACCCTGTTTCTGAGAGAGTCACTCGAGCTCAGTATTCAGAAATCACTCCTGGAGAGCATGGGGAATGTTACACAGTATCGGGGTCAGTGTTGTGAAAGGTAACACATTCACAGTTGTACTGTAGAGCAAATCATCCAGAAAATAAAAGTGTCATAGTAAGGTAATAAATAGAAGAGGAAGTAAATGTCTCCCCACACTCCTTAAGTACCTCCTCAAGGTCTGGAAGCAAACAGGCAGGGAGGGACTCCAGGACAACAAAGTGTTTTTTGTTTGTTTGTTTTGGGCCACACCTGGTGGCGCTCAGGGTTTACTCCTGGCTCTTAGCTCAGGCAGGGATCAAACCCTAGACCTTCCATGTAGGCCTTGTGCAAGGCAAAGGTCTTACAGCAGTGCTATCACTCAGGCCATAAAGTCTCCATACTCTTAAAAACAAAGAAGGATTGAAGACACCTTGACCTGGGGCTACAGCGAGCCCTTAGAGGCTGCACCCTCCCCCACTCAGAAAGGCAGGAAGAGGCCCAGGGAGCAAAGTCCGAGACCTTCAGCTACCCCACCTGCCCCTGGCAACCACCCTAGCAACAGCACTCTTAAGCAAATTGGAAAGCCACGGGAGGGCCGGTTGGGGAACACCTAGACAGCCTACTTGGAACAAAGGACCCACTGTCTGGGGCCATGGTGGCAGCATCTCCCTTCAGACCTGGGGGGCTTTCGAGCCTTCATTATAAAACATGTGTCAGGGTGAGCTTTCTCTAAAGTTGAGCCATATCCTGCAAAGTTCCTCAGGGCTGGCTGGAACTCGGCGTCAAGCCTGACTTTCCAGCAAAACTCAAGTCCTGGATCCCCAGTCACTCCCCAGGAGCCAGATCTGGAGAGAGAGAAGGGGGCAGACTCCCTCCAGGGCCGCCGCCTCTTCCCCCAATTCCTCGGAGCCACCAGGGGCCTCCCAGGCATCTCTCGGCCTGTTCTTCCGTCGGTCCTGTCTGAGAATTCCCGCCTGGGCTCGTTCAAGCCCAGGTTCTCCCTCGACCGCCCGTTTCCCCGTCGCCGCCCGCATCTCGATCATCATGAGGTGTCGGTGCTGAACCCGCTCACCCACTTGCCAAGACAGCGCCCTGGGCGGCAGATCCGCCCCGACTGGCCTCTCTCTCGGTCTCGTCTGCCTCTGGAGACGATCCGCAACAAGACACAACCTCCGCGCTCTCGGTCTGTCCCACCGCTGGGCGCCACCACCTCCCCCAATTCCCCGGGGTGCCCCCGCATCTCACCTGGCAGTGACCGGGCTCCACAGGCTCAGAGCCGCTGATCGTCCCTCCAGACCCCGCGCCACATGGAATCCCCGGCCCGGCCCAGTCCGAAGAGACAGAGGGCAGCTCCAGGCAGAGCAGGGGACAGGCAGGCAAAGGACGCTGCGGGCTAGATGACGTCACACTTCCTGCCGACGTCATAAAGGGATGTCCTTAGCTTGGCTGCAGGCACTCCTTTTTCAAAATTATTTCATCCAGCTTTTATTAAAATTATGCATCTGATTTTCAAAATAATTTCAATTTCCAAAGAATCAGGAAAATTGGGACACTAGGGTTCCATGACATTACAAAGTAAACACACCTGCCTTGACTTGCACACTTTCTTCCTGTGTCCACAAAACTATGTTTATCTTATCTTGCTTTTCCTTAAGTGTACATTGTGACAGTAGCTTGACAAGGGTCACTGTAGCACCTTCACAGCAAAACGTACTTTGAGCACACAGCTACCTCTCATTCAAAGATCCATCTGGTGGGTGACAGGCAGCTTCCTTAGCATTGAAACCCCAGGTTCCCTGACTGGAGTGACAGCAAAGAGAGAAGGGCTTTTTTTACTATGGTCACAGCAGCATAAGCCAGGTGTTTAGCAAAATGATCTCTAGAGGGATATCCCTGTGACTTGGTTTCTGAATGTTTTTATGAAGAAGAGTATGAATAGATTTGGGAAAATGTATATCAGCTCATTGGAAAGATGGAAGAAATCCTGGATAAAATGCTCTATAAATGATAGGAATGTGAGCTATCCACTAATCCATCCCCTCACATTTCTGTGGGTCATCACCCATATCTCTATTTAATCGAGGAAATTAAAATCGCTTCATTTGGGGCCGGGGAGATAGCATGGAGGGTAAGGCGTTTGCCTTTCATGCAGAAGGACGGTGGTTTGAATCGCAGCATCACTTATGGTCCCCTGAGCCTGCCAGGAGTGACTTCTGAGCACAGAGCAAGGAGTAACCCCTGAGCGCTGCCAGGTGTGACCCAAAAGCCAAAAAAAAATCGCTTCATCCTTTTAGGTAAATCTCTGGATCATATGGAATTGATGTTCATATGGGATGAATCATATGATCCAACTAACCACTCCTAGGGATATACCCTAGGAACACAAAAGCACAATACAAAAATGCCTTCTGCATTATTCATTGCAGACACCCTTGTGCCTGCAGGGACCCCCTGAAACACTCTCTGGTCTGGAATTTGGTGGTTAGTGGAACAACAAGGGAGAAAGGACTTGTGGCAGGGGAAGAGTACAGGTTTAGTGACTTCACTAGATTCCTTTTGCATTATTAAAGGACCAGGCTCCATCTTCACATCAGGCACTTAGCATGGAAGGTGAGTTTTGCTTCTCCTTGACTTAAGATCGGGTGATCCAAACCGCTGTGGTCTCCAGATCATATAGAGATGGAGAGTGGGAACTGATCAGATTAAACCTGTGGTAGAGATTTAGGGGTGTTTTTATTGATTGATTGATTGACTGGTTTTATTGATTTTTTGCCACAACTCCTGGACTCAACGGTTATTAATGGCTCGGTGCTCTCAGATTACTCCTGCAGACCCAGCAGATCATATGAATACCAGGGATCAAACACACATCATACCTGTGCAAGACAAATGGCCTACACTCTGTGATCTACGTAGGTAGTTAGGTAGATTAGATAGATAGATAGATAGATCTGATTTTCTTTTTTTTTTTTTTTTGGCCACACCCGTTTGACGCTCAGGGGTTACTCCTGGCTATGCGCTCAGAAATCGCTCCTGGCTTGGGGGGACCATATGGGACACCGGGGGATCGAACCGCGGTCCGTCCTACGCTAGCGCTTGCAAGGCAGACACCTTAACTCTAGCGCCACCTTCCCGGCCCCCCATGTTTATTTTTCTGACACACCCAGCAATGCTCAGGAATTACTCCTGGTGTGATCTGGAGATCAAATGTGATGCTGGGGATCTGCTGTGTGCAAGGCAAATGCATTCCCTGCTATACTATCTCCTCAACCTCTGGATGAAATTTCTGACTCAAGATATCTGTGTATATAACATTGAATTTATAGCTGGAGCATCAACCTTTCATTCTCTCCCTTTTCACGAGTGAACTGGAAACTTCTGCATAAGACATATGGCTCAGAATGGGGCTCAGGGGTTGTGGGAAGGACTCTTTAAGTGATATTTGAGCATGTGAGTGGGCATAGCTGTTTGTGCTCTAGATTTCCTCCTTCCTGTGTGTTCAGTTGTTTCTTGCAGTGCTTGGAGAGTGCACTGCTGGGGACTGGAATATACAAATATTTAATATCATAAAATGCTTAATATCCCTTTCTGAGTGAGCTTAGAAGTTTAGTTGTAGGGGCCAGAGAGAGACCACAGAGGTAAGGCAATTGCCTTGCACACAGCCAAACCGGGAAGTACCCCAGCTTGGTCCCCTGCATCCCATATGGTCCCCCGAGTTTCCCAGGAGTAATTTCTGAGTGCAGAGCCAGGAGTAACAACTGAGCACTGCGAGGTGTGGCCCAGAATCCAAAAGTTTAGTCGGAGACTGATTAAATTTTTTAAAAATTGAACCTGTAGGCAAGAGTGGTAATACAGAAGATGGGGGAATTTCTTTGCAATCTCCTGACAGGGATTCTATACCCAGCACCCCACATGACCGGTGAATACCAAGAGTGAAGCCTGAGCACAGAGACAGAAAAGGTCCCTTGTTGGGAGAAATAAACCAAAGAAGAAAGACAAACACAGTATCATCTCATTTATCTCTAGTACTAAGAAACACTGGATGAAGATACTTGATGTAATCACTGGGTGGATATCATACTAAACATTGACCCCAGAGCATAAGGATTAAGATAGGGGGCCAAGGGGCTGGAGAGATAGCATGAAGGTAAGGTGTTTGCTTTTCATGCAGAAGGTTGGTGGTTTGAATCCCGGCATCCCATATGGTCCCCCGAGCCTACCAGGAGCAATTTGTAAGCAGAGAATCAGGAGTAATCCCTGAGCGCTGCCGGGTATGACCCCCCTCAAAAAAAAGATAGGGGGCCAGAGAAATAGCATGGGGGTAAGGCGTTTGCCTTGCATGCAGAAGGACGGCAGTTCGAATCCCAGCATCCCATATCATCCCCCAAGAGCCAGGAGCCAAGAATAATGCCTGAGTACTGTCGGGTGTGACCCAAAAACCAATAAATAAATAAATAAATAAATAAATAAATAAATAAAAAATAAAAAAAACAAGAACAAAGTAAAAGAAGTTAGCTCAGTCTCCTGAGTCGGTTCAGCCCAGGTTTACATATAAGACAATCTTTGTTTAGGGTAAAACCAATTTGTAAGCAAACAAATACCAAAAAAAAAGCAATAATCTTTGTTTTGGGTAAAACCAAGTGGTAAACAAACAGATACAAAGGAACCAGGGATCATCTTTTTTTGGGTAAAACAAGCTATAATCTAACAATTGTCATTTTTTATTCAAAAACTTGAGAGGGATACATAATCCTGTTCTATTCTGGTCTGCAAGCAGTGGGAACCCAGATCAGAATTTATAAAATGGTTTGTTATTTTGCATAGGCACTGTAAACCTAGGCAAATAAAAGGGAAAAAACCTTTTAGCATCAAGTAAGGTGTTGAAAAAAAAGTAAGCCAGGTACTGTTGTATCTAAATCTCAGCAATCACTGCTGGTAAGGATATTTTTGGCTGTAAAATTTTCATAGATTACAGGGTTTATAATTCATTCTCAAATCAATTCGATTTGGTCATATTCTTGTCATATACATATCGCATTTTTTTTTTTTTTTTTGGTTTTGGGTCACACCCGGCTGCGCTCAGGGGTTACTCCTGGCTGTCTGCTCAGAAATAGCTCCTGGCAGGCACGGGGGACCATATGGGACACCGGGATTCGAACCAACCACCTTTGGTCCTGGATCGGCTGCTTGCAAGGCAAACACCTCTGTGCTATCTCTCCGGGCCCACATATCGCATTTTTTATAGACTGCAGTGAACATAAACTTTAGATCCTTTCCTCAAGGGCTGGTGAGATAGTACAGGGGTAGGGCATTTGCAATTGCACTTGGCCAACACAGTAAGTCTCTGGTTTGATTTTGGGAATCCCATATGGTCCCGTACCAGGAGATATTTCTGAGTGCAGGGCCAGGAGTGATCCCTGAGCCCCGCAGGTGTGAACCTAAAAAAATACAAAAACTAACTTTCCCTCAGATACACTATTTGGTGGTAGGAGTTGGATTAAACATGGCAGTGCTCAAGGGTTACTCCTAGCTCTGTGCTCAGAAATCACTCCTGCCAGACTTGGCAGACCATATGGGTTGCCAGGAATTGAACAGGGGTCAGTCAGGGGTTGGACATGTGCAAGGTAGTAAACGCTGGGATAAAAACTTTTAACCTAGATTAGATTGAGAACAAGTGGCCTTTCCCAGGAAACATGTGGTCATCTATTTCAAATGCAGGCTTCAGGCCAGTCTTTAGTTGGCCTAACTCCTGAGGATTATTCTTCTACTTCTCAGTAAAAGTAAAAGGTTCTCTCTCATATGGTGTCTGTCTCTGGCAGGCATTGCACTAGAGTCCTTTGGGCTTTCACAAGCCTTAATTCACTGGCAGGGCCTGGTGAAGCTTGCTTCGGTTTGCAAGTCATTGCTAGGCCTAGTGTCACGAAGCATGCCCAAGCTTGCAAGTCACTATCAGCTTTTTCCAGGTTCCTTCATTGTAAGAGTGGCTTGAAAAATACCCCTGGTTCCATAGATGGAACTCAAATTTAGAAGTGTATGGGCTATCTCAGAGAAACTGAGAAGCTTATCTCAAGTCATTATGACAAATATTTATGGTTTAAGGCTCATGTGCAACATAAATAGTTAGAATTCCTAGCTCTAGTAGATGGAAACTCCACTCTTCCATAAAATTTTCTATATTTGGGGGCCGGGCGGTGGCGCTAAAGGTTAGGTGCCTGCCTTGCCTGCACTAGCCTTGGACGGACCACGGTTCGATCCCCCGGTGTCCCATATGGTCCCCCAAGCCAGGAGCGACTTCTGAGCGAATAGCCAGGCGTAACCCCTGAGCGTTACTGGGTGTGGCCCAAAAACCAAAAAAAATTTTTTTTTTCTATATTTTACTGAGCCTATTAGAAGAGGAGAAAATAATATAGCCACAAAGTAATTTTGGCTCATCAGAGGACTATGGCTATATTGTAGTCCACTATCCCTGATTCAGAAATGTAGTACCATCATTGTTCCCCAGTAAATCTATATAAAGAAATGTACATGTCCCCGTTTTGTCTATTGAATCAAGTCTAAGGCAATAATAACACAGTTCCCCAATAAAGCCATATAAGGAAATTTCCATATTCCCTCTCTTTTCTGCTGTATCAAGTTCAAATTAATTGCACTGTTTCACCAAAATATACACATCCCCTCTATGTCTGTTAAGAGAATGCCAAGGTTTACTTCAGCTAACAGTGTCATATGTTAGCTGAGAGTAGTCAGGTAGGGAATGGAAGTGTCAGTGATCTCGTCCACTGCTGGGTGAATCACAGGCCCTTATCCCGGACACATTTGAAAAGCCAGTTCTGGTTCTGACTGGTTCATGGTGATAAGAGGCAAAAGGCGTGAGGAAGTGCAGGTGTGTGGGCATGGCATGCTGTTCTAGGGAACAGTTGTGCTTTGCTTTAGGAGTCATGGGGTTTAGTAGGGAAAGCAACATGTCTGGAATAAGTAAGCAGAGGGAAAGAAAGAAAAATGTTTTGCTGAGTGATAGGCAGGGGAGGAGGAAGTTAGAAGAGCTATGTACAATACAGACAGACATTCTTTATAACATTGATAGACATTAGCCTAAGTTAAAGGTGGCCAGGACACACACATACATAATTGATCAATCAATATGTGATAGATCTAAAACTGATTCATCTAGATATATTCATAAGTATAAAGCCATCAAGTAAGGTGATGAGGAAATTTTAGACTTGGCTGTGAGTCTCATAGGTTATTAGATTATGAATATAGCATACATAAACCAATTAGTTTCCATACCCTGTCTTAAGCATATTACAAAATAATTTTCCCAAGTTTCTGAGCATCTTATAATGGCCGCAGTAATAAAAATTAAGAACATTGAGTACTGTAGTGCAAGTGCACAGCATCCAACGTTTTTGTCCATTGACTTCTGCTTTAATTTATGCAGCTGTCTCCATTGCTCTAAGACCCATTGAAGTATAATGGGGCCAGGAAGGTGGCACTAGAGGTAAGGTGTCTTACTTGCAAGTGCTAGCATACGATGGATCACGGTGTGATCTCCCAGAGTCCCATGTGTTCCCCCCAAGCCAGGAGCAATTTCTGAGCACATAGCCAGGAGTAACACCTGAGCATCAAACGAGTGTGGCCCAAAAACCAAAAAAAGTAGATATAAGCTGGGGAAGCTTTCACAGAAGAAGTAGGGAAACTATGATCCAAAACTTCATGATTAGCGACCTAAAACGAACACTGCTTCACTGCATTTTTACAGTAGGCCTTGTAGTGACATTTGTCTATTTTACCATAGTGTTTAGAAACATAAATTATATTAATTATATTTTTCAAAGTTGTTTTTAGACTCAATAACCCAATAACAATAGTCAAGGTTTTCTAAGGGAAAGTCCACATAAATCTGTGATTTTTGCTTCTACCTCTGCTCATAAGAAAAGAATTTCAGAGGTATTGAACATACTGGTGGTAATTTCAATTTTCTATCTTTTTATAGAGCATCACGCTGCACTCTGCAATGACCTATCATTATTTGTCACTTTTTCTCCTTTGGAAAATAATTTGAGGCAATACTATAGTGTATGAATACTTGTGGATGCTCATGGCAAAGTTAGGTGCATATAAGTCTCAAAAGTTTGAGGCTTTTTGTGACAGGTGAGATATTGGAGCATAGGTTTGAACTGGCTTGTAAAACTGCCCAAATAATAGATTCTGTTTGGGTCACACTTGGTGGTGCTGAAGGGTTACTCCTAGTTCTGTATTCAGAAATCTCTCCTGGCAGGCTTGGGAGATGGGGAAGGGAGGGCTATATGGTATCCCGGGAATGGAACCACCTTCTCCTGGGTTGATTTTGTGCAAGGCAAATGCCCTACCGCTGTGCTATCTCTCAACCCAAGAATAATAGAACAGCTTGTATCTCTGACGAGCGTGCTCTGCCACATATAAGTCATTGAGATGATTATTATTTTCTTCTTATGTCTTTTCTGCCTATCGACTTTATTCAGGGCATCATGGAGACCATTCTTCAGGAATAGAAAGAATTCTTGTGAATCTTTTTTTTTGTTTTGTTATTTTGTTTTTTTGTTTTTTTGTTTTTGGGCCACACCCGTTTGACGCTCAGGGGTTACTCCTGGCTAAGTGCTCAGAAATTGCCCCTGGCTTGGGGGGACCATATGGGACGCCGGGGGATCGAACCGCGGTCTGTTCCTTGGCTAGCGCTTACAAGGCAGATACCTTATCTCTAGCGCCACCTTCCCGGCCCCGTGAATCTTTTTTGGCCATGCCTTGTAAATCAGTTCTTGATCTTCCCAATGGTTATGTTAATATTTTTTGGCTGATATGCCTGTGCTCTCCTGCTTATAGAGATTTCATAATTTTCTAAATTCTTCTTCCACTTTACCATTATGTCCCAATGAATTTGACCTGTTAAGATCATCCTCATACTGTTTTCAGGTAAAAGAATCCACCACACTTAGAGGATTACGCAGGCACCATAACATTCAGTTCATGCAAGTAGTGTTTCCTAAATGACAAGTCCCGTTAGTGAAGAGCAGCAGAAGGGCAGTTTGTATGAATCTCCATATGAATAAAACAGATGTAAGCACTGTAGAAGAAGAAAAAACCCTGCCTGACAAGAAGTGCCTGCAAGGGCCAAAAATGCCAGTTGGGCAGCACCTCTACGCACCAGCTCAGTTCCATGTGAACATAAATAGACAGAAACTCCTTTCTCTCCTAGAAAACAGAATGGGGTTGGGATCAGAATGTGAATAGGACAGGAACATTGGTCTTGCTCTAGAGGGAGGAACTGCACTTCTGAGTCCCTGGGAGTCTAGGGCAGGGCCTGAGTTTGAGGCAGACGTCCAGTTCATCACTGTCCCCTGCAGGCTGGCAGTAGAATGGTCACTGCACTCAGCCTGAAAGTGCCTCTGCCAGGTGTATTCAGGGCTTGCTATCCACCTGCCATATGGTTCCTCCCCACAAACACAGCTAGGATAGATATTTATGGAATGTAGGACTAAGCAATAGCTTTGTTAAATTAAAGGAAGTAAGGAATTTAATTAGTTAATTCTCACAATCCCTTCTTTGAAGAGTATTTCAAGACTTTATTCTCAAGGCGGGAGAGATAGCATGAAGGGTCAGTGATTCAAATCCCGGCATATCATATGGTCCCTTGGGCCTTCCAGAAGTGATTTCTGAGCATAGAGCCAGGAGTAATCCCTAAGTGCTACTGGGTGTGATCCAAAAACCGAAAAAAGAAAAAGACTTTATTCTCCTGGGGTCCTTCCCTGCCAGCTTTCTTCCAAATCTTGAGGAGGTCCTTCAGGAGCGTGAGGAGGCATTTACTTCCTCTTCCATTCATTTCACTACTCTTACACATTTTCTGGGTGGTTGCTCCACTGGGAATGTGTTATTCTTGCACACCACTGACCCATCATTGATCCCTGACACTGTAAAGGGTTCCCCATGCCCTCCTGGAGTGATTTCCGGATCTAAGTGATTTCTGGACTAAGCCAGGAATAACCTCCTGAACAACACGACAGGGTAGGGCCCAAAATATAAATTGAAGAAAATTTTAAAGTAGAGACAATTATTTATTATTTATTTTTATTTGGGCCACACCCGGTGACACTCAAGGGTTACTCCTGGCTATGTGCTCAGAAATCGCTCCTGCCTTGTGGAACCATATGGGACTCCGGGGATCGAACTGCGGTCCATTCTGGATCAGCCGCTTGCAAGGCAAAATGCCCTACCGCTGTGCTATCACTCCAGTCCCTAAAGTAGAGAGAATTCTTAATGTGGGTGATGTGGGAAGGCCACGGTCTTACACGTTATTCATAAGAATGCTCTTATTGAATAAAAACGCTGTATGGATTTTGGGGAAGGTCTGAGCTTAACCTCTGACACTATACTATTCCTAGAAGAAATCATGTTGAAGGGGGGTCTTACTTATGTAAGTATTGTGAAAATATATTAATTAAATTTCTTATTTCCTTTAATTCCTCAAAGCCAGTGCTAAGTCCTACATTGCATAAATATCTGTCCTAGCAGTGTGTGTGTGTGGAAACCATATGGCAGGTGGCAGCAAGAGTTTGATCCCAGTCCCTGTGGCAGAGGCACTTCCTGGCTGATTCCAAGTGACCGTTCTGCTGCTGTCCTGCAGGTGGCAATGATGTACTACTGGACTTCTCCAATAGTCATCCCTGTCCTAGACTCCCAGGGACTCAGGACTACAATTCCTCTCTCTAGAGCAGTGCTTCTCAATTATTTTCTGTCATGCCCCCCCAGGAAGAAGAAAACATTTTTCGAGACCCCCCGCGCGACTGTAAATAGCATCTTTATTAAAAAAAACTTTAACCGGCACAACAAAAATATATAAAATAATTTGAGCTGATTTTTTAATCAGAGGTGATGTCTAGATTAACGGCTACAATGAGCACATCTTGCAATGCATAGCTGTTCGAAGCGGGGTTTGAAGCAGGACACAGCAACTCTCAGCTCCAGAGACATACAGATACATAAACACGAAGCTTAGCTTGTTATGACAGTGTCGAGGTCAAACGTGTCCCCTTTTACGGAACCTCGTGCAGCCTAGGGGCGCCCCCCACTATTTGAGAAGCATAGGCTTATATCATTACTAAGTTTTCCCAGTTTTTAGGGTAAAATTGGGGGTTGGCTTATACTTGGGTCAGCTTATACTCGAGTATATACAGTATCTGAAAATGAGAGGCTCTGAACACCATTATTTTATTAAATATAGTTGTGATAGGGGCTGGCCTAGTTCTTGCAAAGAAATCTTGATTTCTTTTTTTTTTTTTTTTTTTTTTTGGTTTTTGGGCCACACCCGTTTGATGCTCAGGGGTTACTCCTGGCTATGTGCTCAGAAATCGCCCCTGGCTTGGGGGGACCATATGGGACGCCGGGGGATCGAACCGCGGTCCTTCCTTGGCTAGCGCTTGCAAGGCTTACCTTACCTCCAGCGCCACCTACCCGGCCCAGAAATCTTGATTTCTTTCCTCCAGGAACTTCTCCAATCTCAAGCAGTTCACCTTCCCCCTTCTCCACTTATTTTTCCTTAGGTTTTGGATCACACCCTACAGTTCTCAGTTGTTACTCCTGGTTCTGCACTCAGAATTCCTCTTGACAAGCACAGGGGACCATATAGGATTCTGGTATTTGAATTGGGGTCTGTCTTGTTTTGGCTGCATGCAAGCCAAATGCCTTACTTCTCTGCTATCACTCTGCCCCACACCTCCTTTATTTTTTGTTTGTTTTGGGGCCACGCCAAGCGGACTCAGGGGTTACTGCTGGCTCTCTGCTCAGCAAGTGCTCCTGGCCAGCACCAGGGACCATATGGGATGCTGGGATTCAAATTACCTTTGGTGTTGGGCTGGTTGCCTGTAAGGCAAACACCCTAATGCTGTGCTAACTTGGCCTGCATTTCTTCATTTTTTTGTGTGTGTAAATTCTTTTTTTTTTTTTTTGGTTTTTCAGGCCACACCCATTTGATGCTCAGGGGTTACTCCTGGCTAAGCGCTCAGAAATTGCCCCTGGCTTGGGTAGACCATATGGGACGAAGGGTGATCGAACCGCGTTCCTTTCCTTGGCTAGCGCTTGCAAGGCAGACACCTTACCTCTAGTGCCACCTCGCTGGCCCCTACATTTCTCCTTTTTTTTTTAAGACCTTGTGAAGTCCAGCTGTGGGGAAGAGCTGGTTCAAGCGCAGAAGTGTGGAAATTGCCTTTTCTGGGGCTGGAAATGCATTATTAGCTGGTGCTTGGTTTTTAGGCCCCTGACCAGAAATGGAGTGACATCAGAGCAAAACCTCAACTTTTATGCCAAGTACCTGGTGTGAACATTAAGCCTGGCCCTTGAACAATGCAGAAGGCATCCCAGCGATATTACAGAACCCATGTTTTCCCCTCCTCCTTGCATCCTTTTTTCCCATGTGGTTCTACCAACCACCAAAGCTTGGGTTGGAGAGCAGATCCCCGTATGTGAGTGGGTGTCTGGAGGAACATTTTTCTTCTCTGGCATCGAGGGGCCATGATGAACAAGTCCAGGGTCACTGCCAGTTGAATGTCGAGGCGGGGCACCCAGGGAGGTGCTGGGGGAGGGGGTGACCTAGAGACCGGTATGGACCAATGGATAGAGCAGACAGTTTGATCTTGTGATTCTTCCTGTGATGTACTTGGATCATCTCGATAGACATAAAAGACGGAAAAAGAGCAAGCTGAGGCTGCTTGTCTAGCAAGTGGGTGAGCACAGCTCAGTATCAACACCCCAAGGGCCCAGAGAGATAGCACAGCTGCGTTTGCCTTGCAAGCAGTCGATCCAGGACCAAAGGTGGTTGGTTCGAATCCCAGTGTCCCATATGGTCCCCTGTGCCTGCCAGGAGCTATTTCTGAGCAGACAGCCAGGAGTAATCCCTGAGCACCACCGGGTGTGGCCCAAAAACCAAAAAAAAAAAAAAAAAACACCCCAAAATGACCAAGATGTGGGATGTGATGGAAAGCAGGTAGTTGAGGGAGAACACGGTTTGAACTCTCATGCGGGAACTTTCATAAACAATAGAGAAGGAAAAGAATCAAATGATGCATGTGGGGTCCCGGGGGCTCTAAGGATTTGGGGTCAAGAGGCAGCAGCCCCTAGAGGGGAATCTGGCCCTATGGCTCTCTCCAGCTCTGGCTCCTGGGAAGCACCTGGGAGGTTCAGGACTTGTGCTTTACAGGAAATTTAGGCCTGGACAGCAAAGGGTCACTGGTAGTGCAAAGAGGCGGCCCAGGTTCAATTCCCTCTAACCCACATTGTTCCCTGAACTCTCTAAGAAAGTCTGAGCACACAGACCAAAGTCAGTCTTGAGCACCACGGGATGTGGCTCGAAAAAAACAGACAAAAGGAGCATGTGTGTTCTCTAGAGAGAGCTCTGGTTTCTCCACAGACAGAGCCCTCCCCAATCCACATTCTATAATGAAAGCTGGAAATTCCCCATGTCTGAACAAAGATGCTGCCACCAGGGCCCCAGGCAACACTTGTCCTTTGTTCCAAGTTGGCTTTTCTAGGCTTTCTCCAAAGCTGCCCCCTTGGGGCTTCCCACCTAGGTGAGAGTCCTGTGCTAGGGTGATTGCCAGGAGCAGGTTGGGGGTAGTTGAAATCCTTGACATTCCTCTCCTGGACATTGTTCCTGATGGAACCTCTCTGGGAGAGGGAGGGTCCAGCCTTCTGTGGATCTCCAGTGGTACCAGGTAAGGTGGTGTCTTCCATTCCTCTTTGCTTTCAATGTATCTTGAGACTTTATTGTCCTGGTATCCATTCCCTGCCTTTTTTCTTCCAACCTTGATGAGGTACTTAAGTAGTTTGGGAGGTCTTCATTTCCTCTTCAATCAGTCAGTGTCTGGAGTTTATTGAAGAGACCACATAATTGGAGTAATGCTAAACAAAACTTTAGTCAGTCAGGTGTAAGCCCCATACTGACTGGCCAGAGTGGTCTCCCAGAGGAGGTGACTACGTCCCAGGCCACAAGTCAGATTATATAGGGAGGGGATATAGAGAGGTTCTAGTTTATGATTATCTTTAAAATGACTGGCATGGGGCCCTGAGCAATATAGCACAGTAGTAGGGCATTTGCCTTGCAGGATGCCGAACCAGGACAGACAGAATTCCATCCCTAGCATTCCATATTGTCACCTGAGCCTATTAGGAGTGATCTCTGAGTACAGAGCCAGGAGTAATAAGCTTGAGGGACTCCAGGTGTGGCCCAAATATAAAATAAAATAGAATAATTGGCTATTGTCTAGGATACCTTCCTTCTGCTCCCTAGTGTCCTTTCCAGATAGACTACCTGGTATGGCCGTGTAGCTTGGGGCAGAGTGAATGGAAGCAGACTTGAGAAAGCCTAACATGTGGTTCACAACAGGAGGTTCTAACAAAACGGCTTTCCTCCTTGTTCAGAATCCAATGCCCCACAAATCCATTTCATTCCTTGACAATTTTTTCTGGGTGAATTGTTCTGTAGTACTGCTGAGAGAGTTTTCCTTGCACACCACTGACCAGCATTGATCCCCATGCCCACCAGGAGTGATTTCTGAATACTGAGTTAGGAAAGACACTCTTTGAGCACCACGGGGTGTGGCACAAAAATTGAAGATGATTAAAAGTAGAAATTTGTTCATGAGGGTAATGTGGAAAGGCTTTCACTGGCACCACATACCTTATTCATAGGAAAGTTTATACTGAAAAAAATCTTATTTATGTAATATTTGTGGGAAGGAGTGAGCTTAACTCCTGACACTGTAGTATTCCTAGAAGAAATCATATTGAAGAGGAGTCTTACTCATATAAGGATTATGCAAGGTATATTTTTAATTTCTCACTTCCTTTAATTTCTTAAAGCTTGTTATTAGTCCTGCTCTGCACACAGATCATTCCTAGCAATGTGTGAGAGAGAGATAGAGAGAGAGAACCCATATGGCAGAAGATTAGCAGAGGGAGGGTTTGTCCCATTTCCACCTTGTTCTCCTGGAGATGCACTTTCCAGGGTGATGCAAGGGCTGTCTGCTGCCAGCCTGAAGGGGGCGCTGGTGCTCGGTCCTCATCACAGAGTCACCCCTGGGCTGGACTCCCAGGAGCTCAGAACTGCAGTTTTCACCCTGTAGAGTGAGGCCAGTGGTCCTGTCCTGTTCACAGCCTGATCCCAACCTGCTTCTGTGTCCTCAGTAGAGGAAGGGGTCTCTGTCCGCATCTACCTGAGTGGTCTGAGCTGGTGCCCAGTTAAGCAGCTCATCAGGGTCTTTTAAGCTTCAGTGCAGGCTCTTTGGTTAAGCAGGGGATTGTGCTCTTGGACGGTGTTCATAGCTCTATCTTTCCTTCCAGACTTCCTGCAAAGGGACTTGCTGGTGCTATTTGAATACGAGTACAGACAGGAGAACAAGGAGCCTCACCATCTAAAGTCCCATTCCCAGGGGCCGGGAGGGTATGGGCTCAGAGAGGGACAGGGTGGGAGGACAGGATTGTCAGTTCCCTAGCATCAGCGTGTGGCTCCTGGCCAAGATGGTGGACTCTGCTATTTGGGGCCACTTTTGTCCTAGTTTTCTGTTTGGTTTGAGGGCCACCGAGTGTGTTCAGGCCTGGATCCTGAATCATAGTTCTTGGATCACCCCTGGCAGGTCTCAAACTCTATGGGGTTCTGGAATCCATAAAATATGGACTGTTAATATATAACTAATGATTCTACAATTTCCGTGATCTTAGAATTTATACTCTGAAGCATCATTTTTGCCTCAGCCAAAGAAAAGCCCTGTTACTGATTTTTAGTTTCTAGCCCCACAACCTATAGGTGATTCTCCTGGCTCTGCACTCAGGTGGCCCTCCTGCTCTGTGTGATGGACCAGACAAGCTGTCTGGGGCAGGAAAGTGTATTGCATTTCCTTCCTATTCCAAGGAAAGTGTACCCATGCTGTTCTGTATGTTCAGATAAATTCTTTTGTATTTTGCTGCTGCTCCCAGTTCCTTGGTAAATACCCTCACTCTTGTCTCTTTGCTGTCCTCACTCAGAACTCTCAAGGGGGCTCTGGAACACTCTCATGGTTCCGAACTCTTAACTCTATGTGAAGAATTTTCTGCTTTATTGCAAATAGTGTTGCTTGGTCCTTTCCTGCACGTGCACTTCCCTGTGGGTCTTAGTATGATTTTAGTTTTGTTTGTTTTGTTTTGTTTTTGTTTTTTGCTGTGCTATCTCAAGATTGTTTTGTTTTGTATAGAATTTTTTCCCATGTTGCCAGTTCTCAGGGCTTATTCTTGATTCTTCACTGAGGATTTACTCCTGGCAACATGAAGGAACCCAACTATATACCAGGGATTGACCCTGGGTTGACCCTGTCTGTACTAGCCCCATCTACACCCTGTTTTTCATTCCATCCATTTCAGATCTTTTGTTCTTCAGTCTGCAAAGTCTCGCCTCCTCCATCCTCCCACATTTTTATTTATAAACAAGTTGCCTTTTTTGAAGCCTATATGTCTGCAGTTCCATGGCTTGTGGATTTAAGAGGGAAATATGAGCAAGATATTATTCGAGAAGGCATAGGAATTGGGAGTCAGATCATTTTTATCTGCTCAAGGGGAGATATTTTTTGGAGTAAACATGTGTTGATGGACAAGCACAGGTTTTGGCTCACTCACTGGCCCTTGAATTTTCCTTCATTCTCTTCGTAGTACCAAGGACAGAGATGTGGTTTGGGAGCAGAATTAGGCTAGTTTGTGTGTATCATTTTGGAAACAACCCCGAGTGCATTTTAGCCTCCTGCCTCTAGACTGAGGAATTGCTCCTGGAAGTGCTCAGTGGACCTAGTGGTACTGGGCATTGGCCTAGGTCTGCTTGAGTGCATACCACTAGAACTTTATCAAAGACCTGAGTTTGATCCCCAGCAACCCATATGGTCCACCGAGCCTGGCAGGAGAGACTTCTGAGCACAGAGTCAGGAGTAACACCTGATCCCCAATGGGTGTGGTTCACAATTAATTCCATTAATTGGAATTTACACTGCACTGTGCCTATGACCCCAGAGTTAGTGGCTAGTGGAGAGAATGAATCAGAACCTAAAAGAGTCCTTAAACAAATTGAGTTGAGACTGGTAGGGGATGGTTAGGGATCTCTGCCACAGCATGCAAAAACATCTCCATTTTAGGGGAACTCAGCACACTAGATGTATCCCTAGATTTCCCTGGTATGGAGAGCTGAAATAGCCCCCATGGGGCTCCTCCAGAGGCCCACTGTGGACGCCTTCTCCCCTGTGTGGATAGTTGAGAAGTTCCTGAAGAGATAAATCCATGCTTGGTAATACATTTTATGTCATTATTTAGCTATCTCTCCTTTGTATAATGTCAGGGAAAAATAAGGCCTCATTCAAATTCTTTTCAGACATCCCAGCACCAAAGATTACTTAGAGTAACTCTTGTCTGGATAATATTTAGCACCAATATCAAAGACACTATTTTTTCTCTTTTTCAAATATGTCCTTGCAGCCTCAGTGTCTGGTGGTCAAGGGCACAGCCAGAGTACAGATTCTGGGCTATTGACCCTTGTCAGCAAATGGGAACTGCACCTTAGGGGATTTGGCTTCTTCCTTGACCTCTAAAACAATAGAGCTCACCTCTGAAGACAAACTTCTAAGATTTTTTCCAATTCTTTTTTTTTTTGTGGTTTTGGGGTCACACCCGGCAGTGCTCAGGGGTTATTCTTGGCTACAGGCTCAGAAATTGCTCCTGGCAGGCATGGGGGACCATATGGGCGCGGGATTTGAACCAATGACCTCCTGCATGAAAGGCAAACGCCTTACCTCCATGCTTTCTCTCCGGCCCCAGATTTTTTCCAATTCTTAATAATCCCTTATTTTGCATTTGAAGTTAGTTGTTAAAAGCTGCCCTGGGTTGTGACCTTCTCTTTTGTAACTTACAATTTTTACAGCTCAAAAAAAAAAAGAATTTTTATAGCTCACACTCATATTAAGTATTGTGAAACTTTGCTTTATGACTGTAAACATTCTCCTCTGTACCTGTGACTGGCTTTACCCCCATAAAACCCTGCCAGAGACCAAACCCTAATATGGAATTCAGTAGGACAAACTAGACTTGTGTGGCCGGAGTACATAACCTAAGGCATTGGCTAGCCCCAGAGCCCAAAGAAATACCACAGTGTCCTATCAGTCAAACATTCCAGGAAGCTTGTGACATCCTTGCAACTTCACTAACCTTGAGATGTTCCTGTGCTCCTATGTAAAGATGGCATGTAAAGATTACCCACAAGATGACCTCTGTAATGCAGGCTGTTCCATCCTGCTTTCTCTCCACCCCTGTAAAATCGTGCTTAAAAAGAGCCTGTACCGATCAATAAACTGGGACCTTGATAAGGCTCTTTACTTGATCTCCTTCTTTTCTTTCCCCCCATTCTATTTCAGGCTGGAACCCCTCTACACCCGCAAATAACCTCTCCTGCAGGCCAGGACAAAACCCCATTTAAAAAAATTAAATGTGTCGCATTCCTACCAGATATGTTAACCCCACATACTTGTGTGTGGTTTCATTATTTCATATTTCATATTTTGCCGCTTTGCAACCCACTCTCCCGTTAGTGGATTCACTGAAATCCCACTGGTGCTATAGGAGAGAAGCTGCCTGCAGATCTCCTTTTCTTTGCCCTTTTAAGAGTAAGGTGTTCCCCCAAAGGTATTTTTGCAAAAGAAGGGAAATCCCCACCTCTCTGCCTTGAGTAAGGGAAATTATTTTGCCAATCTGATCAAAATTCACAGGAGCATGGAGGCCTTGCAGGAAAACGAGCCAGTCCTTCCCCACAACTTCAGACCCAGACACGACTGTGGGACCTCAGACACCTGGTTAGACTCTGCTAGAAAAGACTGTAAATGATCATTCCCACAAGTCATACTGCAGTAAAAGTGGATGAAATCCAGACTTGGATACATGCGTCTTACCTGAAGAAGTCACTAGAGGAAGAAAACTGAGGACCAGAAATAAACTGCCCAACCCACTTCAGAAGATGGGCCAAAGATAAGACTGAAGCAGGTGGACTAAAATGGGTGGAACTATGGACCCAATGTAGAAGGAAGCAGTGAATGCATACCACCCCCAGCTTTGGTTATTTTTTGTTTGTTTGTTTTTGGGTCACACCCAGTGGTGCTCAGGGGTTACTCCTGGCTGTCTGCTCAGAAATAGCTCCTGGCAGGCACGGGGGACCTTATGGGACACCGGGATTCGAACCAACCACCTTTGGTCCTGGATTGGCTGCTTGCAAGGCAAACATTGCTGTGCTATCTCTCCGGGCCCCAGCTTTGGTTATTGACCCAATTGGGAAGAGAGTTGCCAGCTATGACTCTAATGAATATCCCAGTGGAGGAAAGAACAGTGTAAAAAGGGTTAGAGACCAGTACTCAACCTCAAGGAGAGTCAAGGGTTTGACTCATCACATGGGACTAACAGCTCAGAGAGCTCTGCTGACTAGTGAAGACAGACTTGGCGTAACTCCATTTCTCAATAGGCTTGCTAGAGGAACAGGTGCCTCCCTGTCATATCTGACTCAATCTAGATGGGCCCAGTTTGCTGGAGACCCTGGGGTCTTGCAGGCAAGAGTCTGATAAATATCACAGTCTTATTGATTAGAGAAGGTCAGGGGCCTATGCCAAGCTCCTAAGGCAGGAGAGAAATAAAGAGGGAGACAGAGCTAGCTGGGTGTGGGACCATCCAACTTTCTTTTACAACTGCCGACCAAGTCTCCCTTTACTCCTCCAACTCACTCTCTTTCAACTGCCCACAAACTCTTCCTGCGCCTCCAACTGCCCACAAACTCTCTCGATTGTCTATCCCTACTGACAACCATGAGGAGGGTTTTATCGACTCAGCATCCAATAATGATTAAAGTCTTATTCAAGGGGTAGTGTCTTATTTAAAGTTGTGGATCCAGTTGTGGATTCAGCTGGTGCTGAATTGTAGGACTATACCTCCCTAGCAGAGGTCACTCTCTAAAGAGCAGGGGATTAAAACTGCACTTTTGAAGCAAGGGGGTTGTGCATGGCCCTAGGGGGTAGTGTTGTATCTATGCAAACAGAATAGGGGCCTCTGCAGTGGGTAAATGCCAGTTTTCAAGAGCAAGAAAGGCAAAAGAAAGATTCCACCTCCTCATATCAGCAGCGGTTCACTGAATCCCCCTCATGCTCTGAGTATGTTCTCTCATAATGAATCTACTCATCCAAATTATCCAGGCTCACATAGGTGCAGTAATGGAGCTAGTGCTAAGGTCCCAGTAAGTACCAATAGTTATGGATGGAGACAAGAGACTATAAGGATAGTCAAAGATTTTACTCAGGGTCCCCCAAATAGGAGGGAATATGAAGACTAGACCATAAGGGACACCATTTATTTGATTTATATCTAACAATTCCAAGTTTCCATTTGGAAAACTCTCACGGCTCTTTGTGGTCTTTAAATAATCAATAAACAGCATCCCAGAACACGTGTCATAGCAGATATCTTGTTAGGGCTAAGATAGCAGGACTGTAGAAAATCCCCTAGACATTTGAATATTAGTTTCAAGTTTAAGAGAATAAAGTTGCCTTTTCTGAAAAACTGTATAAACTTGATTGCATCTCGTGGGGTAGGGGTTGGGTTGCTTTCTGACAGAGGACCCAAATCAGTCAGGTTGGGGCTTGCCAGTGGACAAGTAAAGCTGTGCTTTGCTTTCTTTCAAGTGCAAGTTCTTGTTTTTCCACCCTGGACCTGAACACAACCACAGAACTGTCTTGTGTCTGTGAAGGTGGCAGGAAGGGATGGGGTGAGGTGGATCATGAGGAAGTACGGGAGTACTGATGATGGGAGCTGTCACCAGTGTAGGTTTGATGTTGAAATATGATGTGCTAAAACTCGATGAGATTTTGTAAATCACTAAACTAAATGAAACATTTTAATACACTGAATAGACATTTCCTGCATAATCACAAGTGAAAGCAATGCATAGCCAAGGTTTTAGGAGAAGTGGGGTTTGCACAAGGAGCCACCATTCATTAAACATTTGATCACTGAAACTTTTCCATCCTTCCAACACAGAAGGAAACGTTCAAAATTTCAACTATGTCTACATCCAGCATATTTATGACATCATGCCAGAGAGAGAAAATTTCTGAAGACATACTCCTAAATAAATACCCTTTTTGTCTCTGTGAGTGTAATATAAATCTGAATGTGGGTCTGTTAGGGTAATTCTGTGTGTGTGTTTTTGCACAAGAAATCAGAGTCAAAATTCTAGCTGAGGTGTTAAGCAGCATATTGAATCTCATTCAGTCAGCCAAGCTTCTTCTAATGGTGCATTAACTGCCACTTTTTGTAAGCACAGTTTAACAAATCATGTGGGTTGCCTTTATTAAGAGTATGAATTAATATTGGGGTGCTAGGAGACAATGACTAGGTTGTAGTCCACTATCCCTGATTCATAGTTGTAGTACCAACATTGTTACCCATAAATACCTATAAAGAAATATACATACCCTGCATTTGTGTGTGGAATCAAGCTCAAGGCAATCATTGTTCGCAAACAAATACATATAAGGAAATATACATATTTCCACATTTGACTCCTGAATCAAGCCCAAAGTCATAACTTTCCTTTCTTTTCTTTTATTATTAAATTATCTTTATTTAAACACTGTGATTACAAATATGATTGTAGTTATATGATTACAGTCATGTACACCTCCCTTCATCAGTGCAAGATTCCCACCACCAATAACATTATTTTCTAAGAAAAATACACATCCCAGACCCTGAGCAGTGGAACATTGGTAGGGCAATTTGCCTTGCATGCGGCTGACCTAGGATCCCCCAGTGTTCCATATGGTCCCCAACTCAGGAGCGATTTCTAAACGCATATCCAGGAGAAATCCCTCAGCATCACCAGATGTGGCCCAAAAAACAAAGAAAAAAAAAGAACCAAAAGAAAAATATACATTCCACCATCTCTGTTGGGAGCATGCCCAAATTAGTACGATTAAAGAGAAAGATTTCAGCTAAGGTTTAATCTGTTGAGTGAGAATAAACAGGATGGGAATGGAAGTGTCAATGACTCCATGCAGCTGCTAGCTTAAGGCTTAATTACAGGCCATAATTAGTCCTTCAGTCAGAACCTATTTGAAAAGACAATTTTGGTCCTGAGTAGCAATCCAGGAGAATGAGAGGCTGAAATGGTGCAGGGGGGTGCAAATGTGTGCGAGTGGGGTGTTGCTCCAGGGCACAAAAGGTGTTGAGCTATAGGGACCTAGGGATTTAGTAGGGAAAGCAAGTCCTGGATAAGTGAGCACAGGAAAATTTAGAGAAAAGGTGTTGCTGGGCCAATGTGATGCACACTGCTGACCCAGGATGGACCACAGTTCAATTTCCCAGCTTCCCATATGGGACGCTAGAAGCAATTTCTAAGCGCATAGCCAGAAACAACCACTGAACATCACCAGGTGTGACCCACAAAAAAACAAAAACAAACAAAAAGAAAAAAGAAAAGGGGGCCAGAGAGGTGGCGCTAGAGGTAAGGTGTCTGCCTTGCAAGCGCTAGCATAGGATGGACCACGATTCGATCCCCCGGCATCCCATACAGTCCCCCCAAGCCAGGAGCGATTTTTGTGCACATAGCCCTGAGCATCACACGGTGTGGCCCAACGCCCCCCCAAAAAAAAAAAGAAAAGAAAAGGTTTTGCTGAATGACAGGCAGAAGAGGGGAAATGTAGGAGAGCTATGTAGGACACAGAAATGGACAGAGCTATGTACAACACAGACATTAGCCTAACATAAATGTGATCAGGAGACATATGCAGAAGTAACTGATTGATCAATATGTTATAGCTATAAAACTGACAGATCTAGAGTAGTAAAAGGGTCAAAGAGCTTCATAAATAGAAAGCTGTCAAGTAACCAGGTTATGCAGCTGTATTCGTTACTATAGGAACCACTGAAGTATGAACTTTACTCCTGGCATATTGGGAGACCATAGGAAATATCGAGGTTCAAACCCTGGTTGGCTGCTACCAAGGCGAATACCTTTTCCACTCTGCTACATTCTAGTCCCAACTATAAATTGTATGCAGTTAATCATTCAGAAGTAAACAGGCCTTTCCACATTCTCTCAAGTTAATATTGTCTTGTTTAAATTTTATGTTAGTTAATTTCATGGGGCGACACCCTATAATGTTCAAAGGTAACTCCTGACTCTGTTCTCCATACCTTTGAGTTTGAGAAACCCTGCAGAATCTGTAGCATTGAACCCCAGCCAGTGGTTTGCAAGGCCAATACCAACCATTTGTATGAGGTGCTCAGAAAATCAGATATCATTTTCATATCTATAAAACAGTTTCAATATCAGTGAAAAATATCCACACTTCTAATGAATCACATTTTCTTCCAGAATGGATTTTCTTATGCTTTTGAAGGCTTGAGCAGAAAGTGTAAGCCTTCCCACACTCCAGACAATACACTCTTCTCTTGTATGAACATTCATGTGTATAGTAAGGTTTGAGGACTAAGCAAAGGCATTTCCATACTCCTGACATGTATAAGACTTAACTTCTGTTTGCAAATTAAGTTTTGAGGATTTATTGAAGGACATTCCATACTTCTGGCATGAGTAAGTCTTCTTATCAGTACGAATCAGTAATGTACTACCCAGAAACGGTTGAGGTTTGGGTGAAGTCTTTTTCACACTCAGCTAACATAAGTAAAGTTTCTCTCCAGTATTCATGTGTCTAACAAGCTATGAGCAATGAGCATATGCCTCCCCACATTCTTGATATGAATAAAGCTTATCTCCTATATGAATTTGAATGTGTCCTGAGATTTACTGAAGGCTGTGCTACAGTCCAAATAAGGCTAAAAGCTTCTCTCCAGGAATATTCATGTGCCTAAGAAGCTTCGAGGATTGAGCAAACACCTTTCCACATTCCTGACATGAATAAGGCTTTTATCCTTTGTGAATTTTCTTTTTTTTTCCTTTGGTCTTTGTGTCACACTTGGCAGCACTCAGGAGTTACTCCTGGCTCTATGCTCAGAAATCTCTCCTGGCAGGCTCAGGGGACCAAATGGAATGCCGGAATTGGAACCACCAATCTTCTGCATGTAAGACAAACGCCTTACCTCCATGCTATTGAACCGGCCCCTTTTGTGAATTTTCATGTGTGTGTTAAGGTGTGAGGATCAAGCAAATGACTTTCCACACTGCTGACATGAATAAGGCTTCTCTCCTGTATGAATTTTCATGTGTACCTTAAGGGCTGAGGATTGAGCAAATGCCTTTCCACACTCCTGACATGAATAAGGCTTCTCTCCTGTATGAATTTTCATGTGTACCTTAAGGGCTGAGGATTGAGCAAATGCCTTTCCACACTCCTGACATGAATAAGGCTTCTCTCCTGTATGAATTTTCATGTGAACAGAAAGGTTTGAGGATTGAGCAAATGCCTTTCCACACTCCTGACATGAATAAGGCTTCTCTCCTGTATGAATTTTCATGTGTTTGTTAAGGGTTGAAGATTGAGCAAATGCCTTTCCACACTCCTGACATGAATAAGGCTTCTCTCCTGTATGAATTTTCATGTGAACAGAAAGGTTTGAGGATCGAGCAAATGCCTTTCCACACTCCTGACATGAATAAGGCTTCTCTCCTGTATGAATTTTCATGTGTACATTAAGGGTTGAGGATTGAGCAAATGCCTTTCCACACTCCTGACATGAATAAGGCTTCTCTCCTGTATGAATTTTCATGTGTTTTTTAAGGGTTGAGGATTGAGCAAATGCCTTTCCACACTCCTGACATGAATAAGGCTTCTCTCCTGTATGAATTTTCATGTGTATGTTAAGGTGTGAGGATTGAGCAAATGCCTTTCCACACTCCTGACATGAATAAGGCTTCTCTCCTGTATGAATTTTCATGTGATTTTTAAGCTTTGAGGATTCAGCAAATGCCTTTCCACACTCCTGACATGAATAAGGCTTCTCTCCTGTATGAATTTTCATATGTATGTTAAGGTTTGAGGATTGAGCAAATGCCTTTCCACACTCCTGACATGAATAAGGCTTCTCTCCTGTATGAATTTTCATGTGTGTGTTAAGGTATGAGGATCGAGCAAATACCTTTCCACACTCCGGACATGAATAAGGCTTCTCTCCTGTATGAATTTTCATGTGTCTGTTAAGGGTTGAGGATCGAGCAAATGCCTTGCCACACTCCGGACATGAATAAGGCTTCTCTCCTGTATGAATTTTCATGTGTATGTTAAGGTCTGAGGATTGAGCAAATGCCTTTCCACTCTCCTGACATAAATAAGGCTTCTCTTCCGTGACTGCCAAGAGTGATTTCTGAGCAGGGATCCAGGAGTGACCTATGAGCCCTGCAGCGTCTGACCCAAAAACAAACAAACAAACAAACAAACTAAATGAGAGAGAGAAAAAAATTGGGGAATCACTGAATTTGATCCAAAAGCAAAAAGAAGATTGTGGACATATAAAACACAAGGGTGTCCAGCTGTCCCTGAGAAGAGAACCCCAACATGGGGTTGTATAATTAGCATGAGAGCATAGAAAGTGGTTGAGGATCCAGAATCACAAAAACTGACAGCCAGGAACCAGAAAGAGCAAAGTCAAGAAAGCCCAGCTCCAGAATATCGTGGGTCTTAGCACTAAGAGTTGTGAACTAGAGCAAGAGAGGTCATGCAACCCTGATCCAGGTGTCCAACTCATACTGCTCAGCACCCACATTTCACATGTGCCCAAGACATACCATACTCCTCCAGGGTCTGACTCTTGGGCTTGTCTCACACTCACCTTCAAACACACCTCTCTGCAGCTTGCCAAGGGCTCCTTCTTCCAACCAGGAGATCAGCGCAGGCTTCACCCTGCACTGTCCTGCCCAGAGGAATGATTCCTGGTTAGAGACAGGGAAGGGGACAGCAACCTTCCTCCCCTGTGTATGAGTCTGGGTCCCAAATAAAGTAGCCAAATCAAGGAGCAGATGAAGAACGGAACCACTGCTTTCCATCTGAATGTTGGTTATCACACAGATGAGGCCAGCCAGGTTCAATAAAAGCATCCAACTTAGGGTGCTGGATAATACTGCCGGGAGCAATAAAACGACTCTGGGCTCACAATGGGCCTATGTGCACCCATCCTGGCAAGCTCTGTAGTTCCCTGAGCTGCTCCTTAAGTGAGCACTGACCGCTGTGTCAGAGGTAACTGCAAACACTGCCAGGATGACAAGACTCCATAATGTCTTGATTAAGGGGCTGGGGCTGAGAAATAATACAGCAGGTAGGGCTTTTGCCTTGCGATGTGATGAAGATGGTTAGATCCATGGCATTCCATATAGTACCCCAAACATGTCAGGTGCAAATCCTGAGTGTTGAACCAGGCGTATCCCCTGACTGTCAGCGGGTATGGCCTAAAAACTCAAAAAAACAGGGAGGGGGGGCTGTACCCATAGCACAATGGGAAGAGTTTGCCCTGCACACTGCAGGCAGACTGGTTTCCAAACCAAGTGTGCCAGAGAGGGATGACAGAATTTACTCCTGGTTCTGTGCTCAAAAATCACTCCTGGGGCCGGAGAGATAGCACAGCGGTGTTTGCCTTGCAAGCAGCCGATCCAGGACCAAAGGTGGTTGGTTCGAATCCCGGTGTCCCATATGGTCCCCCGTGCCTGCCAGGAGCAATTTCTGAGCAGATAGCCAGGAGTGACCCCTGAGCACCGCCGGGTGTGGCCCAAAACAAACAAACAAACAAACAAACAAAAAAATCACTCCTGGCAGACTCGGGGGATCCTATGGGATGCTGGGATTCGAACCACCATCCTTCTGCACGCAAGCCAAACGGCCTACCTCCATGCTATCCCTCCAGCCCCTAGGAATATTTTCTTGTGAAATTTATAGATTACATATTATGAAGTGATAAGCTTTTGCTAACAAGATGGTACAATCTTTAGAACATGGAGAAAACAGATGTACGTGGTTTCAAACATGAAAATCATGTTTAAAACATCACTGTAGCATTCAATAAAGTTGGATTCAGATTCACAATCATTTCTGAACTTGGCCTGTTTCTCACCACGAAATCCATCGAACCCACATTCCTCTGGAATTACATTAGTGTTTGGACCAAGCAAATTGTGACACTATACTGATAATATAGGCTAGAGGTATGTATGTTCTTCAGGGACATTCAGGGCTTGATCCCCAACACAACAAAGTCCTGCCATGATTGACTCCAGAGTGCAGAGCCAGATGAAAACCTGAGTTCTGTTGGGTATACCCCAAAAATTCAACCCCAAAAAGAAACAACAAAAGAAATGAAGGGCCTGAGACACAGGATAATGAGGAAACATACTTAGAATCCAGGAGCCTCAGGTTGATTGCCTGCATTACACCAGCCAAAGAAGACAGGGAGGCTCTGATGTCTTGATACCCTAAATAACTCATGAGCAACATGTAAGTCAAACTTGCTCGCAATCAAGTGGGACTCATTGGGAATTGGGACACTGGTAGAGACGTTCGATCACTAGCACTCCAAGTGATCCCAAATAATGGCAGAAATTGTTCCTAAGTTCTGAGTACTCCCATGTACGGTCACGATCTTCCCCATACTTACAAAAATTAAATAGCTTGCATTTGGGAGAATTGTAGAATGTACCCACAGTGGTTAGGGCAGAAAACAAGCTCTGGGCTCAAGAATAGTCCCTGAAGGCTTATAAAATCAATGTGCAGCCTGGATCAAACTTGGTGCAAGGAGGCCAAGGCAAACACCATACACAATGCAATATCTCTTAGCACTGTGGAATGACATTTACATTTACTGAATTGGACTCTTCTAAGATAGAAAGTCAGACCTGGGAGGTTAAAACAATGTGGAGGGGCTTGACTTTGGGGAACTGCAAAGTCAGGACCCCTATTGAACGCAGATACCTGATATTTGATTCTCTCCAAGGGACTGTTTCACAGGTGCACCAGGGAAGGTCTTACCTGTGACCCGCAGGTGCTGGTAGGTCTCCAGCATCACATCTCTGTAGAGTTTCCGCTGAGAGGCATCCAGGCACAGCCACTCCTCTGGGGAGAAACTCACAGCCACATCGGGGAAGGTCACCATGTCCTGAGGCAGCACACACAGGAGGGGTTAGCGCCCAAGCTCACTCAAGTTCTAGGAATAAAAACAGGACCTTCCAATTCCCTAAAGACACACAAGTCCTATTCTCTACACTCAGAAGGAAGCAGCTTCAAACCAATATGTAAATAGGCAACTCTAAATAGCCTGGGTGACAGGCTCCAAAAATCCCTATACTTCAGCCAGCATACATGTGAAACACAGCCAGGGGGTCTCCAGAGAGGACCAATCCAAAGGCAATTTCTGGTTTAGACTTGGGTCGCCTAATGTTATCAGGAGTACCTCCTCCTCGGTACAGAGCCAAGAATAAGCCGAGTACCACAAAATGGGATAAAATTCTAATAAAAAACAATCTGAGATAGAACAGCACAAAGTAATCATAACTAACACCCACAGGGGACTGCATTCACAGGAAAGGACCCAGCAACATAGTTTCTAGTACGTCAGAAAATTCTTCACCCAGTTTCCACTTAGGAACCCAGGATGTGTGCCAGACTTCCGTGGACAATCTTGAATGAAGACAGCAAAAAGACAAGTGCCCAGGCATAAGTCGACCATCTGGGAGCTTAAGCAAAATGCAAATGAAGAACTTTGTGCTGAACCTAGGAAACAGCCAGGAGGGAACTTGTCTTGCACTTGGCTGGTCCAGAGAGAACCAGACTCCTCGTATGATCCATA
>NW_026060343.1:0-43112 GCF_024139225.1 Suncus etruscus | reverse complement strand
AGGTGTAGGGTTGTGATTATGAGGTGCCTGTCATGTTAGAAGTTTTACATTGCAGGATTGGGATGTTGGGTGTTTGGAATGATGCACCCCTTCAGGGCAAAGTTCTATACCTTACAAATCTCTCTTTGAGTCTAACTTGTTCCCTTGCTCTAAGACTTTGCTTTGATTTTGGGCCACACTCAATGGTGCTTGAGAGTTACTCCTGGCTCTGGCTCAAAAATCAGCCCATGCAGACTTGGTAGAACATATGGAATCAAATTGGATTGATCACAAGCTAGACAGAAGCTATTGATCTGGCCCCTGCTGTGGGGATGTTTACTTTGGCTAAGATTTCAAGTTACATTCTCCATAGTTGGATCCAAGTTTTGGTATCATTTTTGTCTTAACTAAAGAAGGATACAAATCCAGGATTTCCCTATTTGATTATTTTAGGTTTGCCCTCCACTTACAAATTGTTTAAAAAGGTATTGTTTCTTGTCATAAATGTCAATTACATCAAAAATTTCTTTTATGTCCTATAAACAAATATTAATGCTGGAATAAATATAGAACAAGTATATTTAAAGTGGTTTATTAGATTTTGATACCTTTTAAGAACATGATAAATGTTTTATTTAATGAATACTATTTACTTCATATCTTTTTTTTTTTTTTTTTTTGGTTTTGGCTTTTGGGTCACACACGGCAGCACTCAAGGGCACTCCTGGCTCTGTGCTCAAAAATCGCTCCTGCCAGGCATGATGGACCATATGGGATGCCGAGATTTAAACCACCATCTGTCCTATGTGCAAGGCAAACACCCTACCACTTGTGCTATCTCTCCGGCCCCTACATCTTGATTTTTTTATTTCACTATATTTTCGTGAATAGTAACTTAAAACATAAGTTTTTCCATTTAAGACTTAATTTCCAAATGATTAATAATCTCTTCTGAGATGTCTGCTATCAGTTAGCTCCATAGACTCATTTTATTCTCAAAGGAGATGTAAACCAAACTGTAAAAAAAAATAATTATGGGTACACGACATGCCACTGAGGCTAGAAACTGGATAATCTTGGAGGAAGGACAGGCCAAGTCCTGCCCCGCCAAAGCATCTCCAACTGCACCCACATTCCACAATCGCTGTTTCACCAATGGCCCAACTTTATCGCTTTACCACACTGATCTCTGCAAAGAAGTGTAACTGACCAAAACTTCAGGTATGTCTGTATTTGGGCTGAAATCACCATGTCTTTGTCAGAGTGAGTCTTTGTACCCTTCTCTTTCCTTCTTGTACTTCTGGAAAGCACTTGTGATCACACCCCACAGTTACCACCCTATCAGCCACAGAGCGTGGGACTCCTGGACCATGATGCTATGTATCATATGTTACTCTGTGACACCTCTATATTTTTTAATTCTATAATCTCAGTGATAATACACTAAATTAAATGTCATTGTGGCATAGAAGCCACACAATGTTAAGAAAAATGACAGATAACAGAAAGATTAACTAGCAGCAAATATCTTTGTAAACATTTTGACAATGATTTAACGACTTCATTTGAGATCTAATAATATAAATTTTCTTTTGCTGTACTTAAAATAATTTATTACAACTTATCTGTAAATAAGCAATATAAGTATATTATTTTATACCTGACAAGGGGAGCAGGCTAGGGAGTAGGTGGGAATCTGGGGACAATGGTGAGACAATTCTACACTGTTGTTGGGATTGGTGTTGGAACATGAATGCTATGGAAACAAATGTATCACAAGCAACACTGTAAACCCTGGCATTTAAATAAAGTAATAAAAGATGATCTAGTCTGATTTTATTCTTCATATTTTAGGTTGTGCATGGTCTTAAAATTTGTTAATTAGTCTTCTTATCTGCTTTGTGCTGATAACTATAAAATCAATTTGCTTATTTAACAACTATAGGATATACAGTGATGAATGAGATTAAAAAAACAGTTGTCACACTCTTCAGAGATTGGATGACAATTCACGCCATTTATACTTCCTAAGTGTAGAGCTGAACTACTTATCATAACCCTTCTAGATGTCGTCAACAGGCTAAATCCACAAGTCATGTGTAATACCAGCAGGCCTAGAGGGTCATAACTTCCTTCCCCTTTTCAAAGTAAACAAGTATTAGAACTGGCTGAGTCACTAGAGCAAACTTGAGAGTCTAATCTGTGCTTGAGGTAGTGTCACCTGACAATTGGGAACATCTCTTTTGAACTGCTTTGTTTGGTTTTGGGACTATACCTAGTGGTGTTTAAAGTTTACCCCTGGCTCTGCACTCAGGGATCACTCCTGGTGGGTTCAAGGTATCATATATAGTGCAGAGGATTCAAGCCAGATTAAGCAGCTTTCAATGCAAGCACCCTACCCACTGTATTATCACTTTGGTCCTTTTTTGGAGTTTTTACTGTACACCCCCTATTTTATTTTATTTTATTTTACTGTTTTGGGATTAATAACTTATTTTATTTAAACATGTAGTGTACAAGGTTGTTCATAATACAGTTGGTTTTTTTTTTTTTCAGTTACAAAGTGGTTCATGATTGTGTTTCATTCATACCATGTACAACTCCTTTAGCAGTGCACATTACCCACCACTAATGTCCTAAGTTTCTCTTCCACCTTCTCCTTTGCCCACTTCTCTGCCTTTCTCTGTGGCAAACATTTTTCTTCTCTCTCTCTTATTCTCTCCCACTCAATATTTTTTCTTCCTTTTTAGGGAATTATGATTAACAATATTACAAACCCATATTTTACAAAGATATAAAAGTTTAGCTCAGAACAGTTAGCAGTACCTTAATATACAATACTAAAAATATGAAAATAGACTTTAAAGCCACTATACTGCACAGTACTTTAAAAGTAACAAAACAAGCTCTGACATTGATTCAGAAAAATAACTGAGGAGTTTTGATTAGGTGACATCTGATTTGAATTTCCACTGTGAAGTAAAATTCAGTCAAGCTAAATCATGAAAAAAAATTAAGGTAGAAAGTTTTGCACGTTACAAGTTTCCTAAGCAAGAAAGTGAGATTTTGAAGGATTACAAGAAGTTTGAGAAGAATTGGATGTTTTTTTTTTTGTTTGTTTGTTTGGTTGGTTGGTTGGTTTGGCTTTGGGGCCACAGCCAGGGTCAGGGGTTACTCTTGGCTTTTTGCTCAGAAATCACTCCTGGCAGGCTCGGGGACTATATGGGATGCCAGGGATCAAACCCCAGTCCGTCCCAGGCTGCTGCAGGCAAGGCATATGTCCTACCGCTGTGCTATCACTCCTGCTAGGATGCTTTCTTATTTTCAGAAAAAAAAAAGGAATAAATTTATAGAGATAGATCAGGAATCCTCAAACTTTTTAAAGAGGGAACCAGGTCACTGTCCCTCAGACTATTGAAGGACTGGACTATAGTTTAAAAACAACTATGAACAAATTTCTATGTACGCTGCACATATATTATTTTGACGTAAAAAAAAAACAAAATGGACACAAATACAATATTTAAAATGAAGAACAAGAAAGTTACATCAACAAACTTACCAGTATTTCAATGGTAACTGTGGGCCTGCTTTTGGCAGGCCATGGTTTGAGGACCCCTGCCCAATACTAAGAGGAGGAGTCAAGACAGAAAGAAGGAGGGGAGTTGGAGAGTGGTACAGATTCCATACATGAGCACTGTGAAGAGTCAGGTGCTAAGTAGAACTGGCGGCAATGGCAAAAACACTCAGTGGGCTGAATAAATGTCATTGGCGGGCCTAATTTAGGGACTCCTGAGTTGGAAAACATAGGAAAAAGAAGAAATTGGTATTTGACACATAAGAAATGGGTGGGGAAAGATATTCCTTAAAAGAAAATAGAATGTATGAGATACCAAATGGTTAAATAGGAAGTCAATATCTTGAAACTGAACACAACTTAGTAGAGATAGTGTAAATTGGGAAGTGAAAAATCAGGTAGGTAGAAAGACTAAACTAGAATAGACCCAAGATTAATTTCTTCCTCAATCTAAAAATAAAGGAGTGTTAAGCGAAAGAGTAAAGAGAACATTACTTTAGAATTAGTCCTCCAGCAGGAAGACATGTGGAAGACAGATTAGGATTTATATAGTCTTTTCAGAGTAGTGATATTTTCCCTAACAAATACTTTAGTGCAACAAATTTTTTAAAATTGGGTTCTAACTCATCATTTTAAAAGAGAATATTTTCCATCTAGAGGCTAATCAGAATGTACTGGGGTAGGTATGACAAGATTGAAAGTGAGTGGAGACTAGTTAAGAGGCAATATTACAGTCTGGAACATTGAGGTGATAGTGTGAGCAGGAGACAGTATGAATTTGAGAAACAACAAAGAACCCTAAAAGAGGGATATCTAGAAACAAACATCAGAAAGAACTTGGCAGTTTTGCTTTTTAATCTTAATTAATTCAAGGCTTTAAGACAAAGAAATAAAAAAAATTGTGGTGGGGATTGGAATAGTCATTCTGAGGTGAACAAGTCACATCCAAGTGGAAATATTGAACTTTCAATAGAAAATAATGGATCCAGGCTCACAATGATAAGAAAAACTTACAAGTAAATGAAAAAATAAGTTGTAGAGTGTTATTAGTGTACAGAGGCCCAAATAATATCAAAGAGAATTTGCTCAAGAACAAACAGTAGGAAGAAAGAAGAATCTTGTATAACAGCATAGACTCACTTACATATCAATATCCAATAAATTCAAGATAGAGTTAAAAGGAAAGGGAGGAAAACCTTTGTGAGAGAATAGGTTTCAAGTCGGGGCAGAATTGTCTAAGTAGGTAATCAAGAAGTTTAAATGTTGTGACAGTGAAGAACAGAAAAGGATTCTCTACTTGCTAATAGATTCTCTACTTGCTAATGGTTACATTTTTGGGAAAAAGTATAGGAAAATTAAGGAAGTTTTGTAGAAGGCTGGACTTTAATAAGGAGGAAGGACTTTAATGAGAAGGAAGCTTAACTGTAGCAGTACCAAAGTTCATCGTTTTAGATTTTTTCAAAAGAATTAAGAATTAAAGAATTAAAATAATAATTAAATTAGTGCAGAGGAAAGATTCTCTAGGATAAAAAAGACAGTTGAAAATATGTATAAGGATCAGGGATGACTGAAGTGAAATCATAGGCACTGAGGATGGAAAAATCCAGGGTACAAAAAAAAAAAAAAGATCCCTTAAATGAGCCATAAATACAGCATGAGGCTCTTTAAAAAAATTTCTCATTTTAACTCTGAAATGCAAACAATTAATAACCAAGCATTCTGCTAAGAAAGTTCCCTCTGTGCTATCATTTTGTAATGTTCACAGACAATAGGACCACTAGTTTCAAAAGCCAAAGAAGGGCACACATGGGAGGGGAGTATAATTCTGATTGTGGTCAGAGCTTGCTTTAGCTCTGTGCTTAGTAATCATTCCTGGTGATGCTCAGCACCAAGCAAGAGCCTAAACCCCAATACTATCCAGTTTAAGAGTGATAATATCTTTAAAAAGAGATAAATGAAAAATATCAACAGGTATATCATACATTGTTTATTGTTTATCTTACCTGAAAATGAAGACAATTTAATTTGACATTAAATAAAATGAAAGAGAGAAATTAATTAATTATTGAAAGGACTCTCTTAGAGGCCCAATTTCAGTATTTTCTTTGTTTAAATCCCCAGAGGTATGTGTCCAAGGCATAAACAAAAACATTTTTAATATCTACTTTGTTTTATTAATTATGATGCTTTGTTAAAATACTTAATAAAGTGGCTTTATTTTAGTTTTGAAATCTTCATGTAATAATAGGTGACAAAGGATCCAGGCAAAACTCTTTAGGTGGAAAATTCAAACTCTGTTCAGTTTTATGTTAGTTAATGTAAACATGATTCCTAATTGTTACATAATAAATGTATATCCTTACTTGACTATTGTCAGTTATTATCTGTGAAAAATGTAAAATGCATGTGCATATTTTATACATAAACCCATTAAATATAAATTTCCAGTTATAAAGTAAAAAAGTAATGTGATGACAGCTGTAACATATGTGGAATATTCCTTGTCTATATAAAGTATGCATCTTATTAGTTAAGCAATAAAACTCAACCAGCAAAATTCAGTGACTTTCAAGAAGACACTCTTTGTAGTTCTTCATGTAGATTGCTGATATTTGAGCATATAAAAAGTATGATTCGGGTAAATAGTATTCCTTATGAAGTAATAACATCAAAATGTTATTGGTTTTTGGTTGTTTATTTTGTAGTTTTTGAGTCACACCCAGTAATGTTAAGGCTCTGCACTCAGGAATCACTCTTGGCAGAGCTCAAGGGACCTTATAGGATGTCAGGGATCAAACTTAGGTCAATCTCAGGCATGACACTACCTGCTACACTATCTTTCTGGTCCTGGGAAGATCTAAAAATATAGAGATAATTGATCTGAAGAAATTAAGCACTCTAATACGTGTATTTAATATACATATCTATATATTATTCACTGTTGTTTACAATTGTATAATACTGTCAATGATTGGAAGTTGTATCATTTTATTTTTTTCTTATGGCCAAGTAGTATTCTACTGTATTAATAAATGTACCATAGTTTCTTTATCTGTTATTGGTTCTTGGACATATGGGTTGTTTTTGCATCTTGACTATCATGAATAGTGCCATGAAACTAAGCATTCTTGACCTTTGCCTTTTATATAACCATGGTAATATTTTATAGAAATGATTTAACTTCATATTTTTTTTTTTTTTTTGGTGGTTTTTGGGTCACACCCGGCAGTGCTCAGGGATTATTCCTGGCTCCAGGCTCAGAAATTGTTCCTGGCAGGCACGGGGGACCATATGGGACGCCGGGATTCGAACAGATGACTTCCTGCATGAAAGGCAAACGCCTTACCTCCCATGCTATCTCTCCGGCCCCTAACTTCATATTTTTTATTTCTTATTTTATTATCATACAAGCCTAATGTTTGACTTTGTCATGTGTCATTCCTAAAGTTTATGTGTTTTGTTCTGTAAACATTGCATATATTAAATCCTGCCAATTTATTATCCTTTTATGATCTGTTTCTTTTATTGTCTAGAGTTTGGCATTTTTATGTTTTCAAAAGACAAAATAATATATGTCTTAAGTAGTTTGAAATGTACTTTAATAAACATCTTCTATTTTATTTCCTCTATTATAAATGTTCACATTCACAACTCAAATACATAATGTTGATTATTATAACAATATAATGTTAACAGTACATTAACATTTATTCAGATACAAATATTTAGAGGCCCCTATTCCTGAGTTAAAATAAGATCATATTGACATACACTCACTGTATTGGATTTTCTCTGGATACACGTTCAAGGATGCACATACTCTATTGTTTTAAACACAGAATTTTATATATTATAAAACCTTGCTTAACTCTCCCAATGAAATATCAGTTGGGTTTATATTGAGTTATTTGCCTACATCTTTTCTTCTTTTTTTCTTCCTTTGTTTTTTGGGCCAAACCTGGTGTCGCTCAGGGGTTAGTTCTAGCTATGCGCTCAGAAATCACTCCTTGATTGGAAGACCATATGGGACGCCAGGGATTGAACAGAATTCTGTCCTTGGTCAGCCACATATAAGGCAAACACCCTACCACTGCACTATCACTCCAGACCCATTTGCCTACATTTTTTCTAACCATTGTTGCATATTATAGTCATATTCATCTTTAAGAATTATTTATTATCTTTTTCAAAGGGGTCTTTCATACATTGTATGTTTTGTTTTCTATTTATTAATTTTGTAGTTAAAACACACTTATTTGCATGTCATTCTTTTTTAATAGGTCTGGAAATATGCTATGTTTTATTTTACATAATTATCTTTGTGAAGATATGGCACAAAATAAAGATTTTTGATTGTTTAAGCCATTCTAAAGCTTAAACAGTACATGAGAAGATAATGGGCCTTGTGCTTATCAGCTTTGAAAGTGTCAGTCTGATTGAATTGAAAGGGAAACTCTTTAGACTCACTTAGCTAGTTACTGTATTTTACTTTGTGTTTGCTTATTTGAATCTATACATTGACAACATCTGGAGATACCTTAGATTAATTCCACCCCCCATTGGTTTTCCTATATTTTAAATTTCTTTTTAAGAACCACTGTTTTTAACTAAGTTGTCTATTAACTGTTTTATCTTTGTTTTTGGTGTTTCCTACAGTCTTAAGTTCATTATTTTGTACACACAGTCAGTAATATAATATTCTTTTTTATAGACCAGAAATTGGTCATTTATTTAATTTTATGAAGCATAGATTGGCAAAATTGGGCAATTATTCTTAAAGTGACTTTATTAATGGAATTAACATTGTGTTATAACATTATGTGGGTAACATATATACATCATTGACAATTAACTTGCATACTATGCTAGTTTCACCACTGAAAGTCCGTTGCCATACACTCTAAAATTCTCCCCTTTGTCTTGCTTTATTTACCTTTCTCTTCCATCCTGGTAACCACTAATTAGTCTCAGTATCTCAAAATTAAGTTTTAAAAATTTTAATTAGCTTATTTTACTATAGAACAGTTATGAGTGAAACATATTATCTTTTCTTCATCTGACATTTTACAATGCATAAACCCATCTAGGTCTATCTATGTCATAATATATTTTAGTGCAAGCTTTTAACTGAGTTTATCTTTCCATTAGTTCAAGCTTTAACAGTACTGTTATGAAACAGAGTTGGCCAAACTCTGAGGTACTGCTGAATCCAGACTTCAGAAAGAAGTCTATACTGGCTAACATAGTAGTGCTGGTATGTATAACATAGATTTTCAAAAATATAAGTTTTTTTTTGTATGTTGACGTATATCATCTTGTAGCTATGCAATTGTAGCAGTGCTTCCAAGAAGTAGAGTAGGGAGAGTTAGAGGGATTTGTAGGGTGCCTTCAGGGACAGGCCTAGAAGTAACTTTTTCATTCTGTCCTAATCTTATATTTCATTAGTCACTCACCCAGGGTAGATTGTCAGGGAGGTTGCAGAATGTGCACATGGGCACTTGTTCGGCACTATAGTCTCTGGTCTTCAAATATTCCTTTTTAAAAATAAAATTAATAAAAGTATTTATATGATTTCTCTTAGTATTTTAAGATAAAAGTATTAGGAAATCTTATTTTTCATCACATTGGGTTCCTTGAGAAGAAGGCGTAGAGTGGGAGAGGGAGCAGAGATACCATGTGATAGGGTACAATACTGGTTTTATGCACGTGTAGATTCATCTATGACTGCATCTAGGGATCTTTTCAATTTAGTGGGAACTGCACTTGAAGAGCAAAGAGGTAGGATTAGAAATTTGAGGCTATTTGTTAGCTCCTGTGTTAGATTAGAAACAGCTGGCAGATGAATTTAGATTTTAGGTTTGATAATCTATCACTCTCAAGGTCAAGGTCACTAGGAAAAGTATTAATTGGTTGTTGGTTTATACAAATGCCAGGGGTAAGGTGCTTAATTTTTTAATGGTGATTTCCATATACTTATTTATATATTTTATTTTAGCTTTAGATGCTGTATTTTTCACAGTGTCAATGCATATTCATTTTTATTTTTTACTATTTTATTGAGATAAAAATAGTGGAGGTAATAATACTGTCAATTATTCTTCTTGCATATACATCATTCTAACACAATATCTGCCAACAGAGGAGACTCTTGAAGTGATTAGATTGAGCAATGGCTGGCCAGGCTCAAATATGCTGGCCAGGCTCATCAAAATATGATGTTGACATGCTAGAAATAGTGTGAAATAGTGATATATCATTTCTATGCAAGCCTTTTTTGACTGATTCCCTAAAGTATAAACATAACATTAGACAGGGTAAGTTAGCCTACTTGCCATTTTGCTTGGTAGGGAAATTTAAGTAACTTAAAGTTAACTATTTCAATTTGCAGCTTGACTTAGATCCATTCTTCTCATAGTTCTCTCTAGGGAGAGGTGGCTGGCACAGGTCTGGACAATTGCTTCTAATAATAATAATTATCATTACAACAACTTATCACTCAGCATGTGTCTCTGAGGATATCCTGTCCCCATGTTTCATGTTTAGAACGACAGACTTCATGAAAAGTAATTGAAATGCAACTATAAAGATAGGTAACCATTTTATGGCATTGCTATTGTACTATTTCTATTATAGCAATGGAAAAACATTGATGATCAGTCATCATTAGATTTTATGACTTGGAATGATCTAATAAATTGTGGCAGTGACAATTCTGAATCTCAGAGAATTGGGTAATCCTACAAACTGTGGAACTGCCCTCTATATGTTTGTGGTTTTTTTATTTTCTTGTTATATTTTGTTTGTTTTATGGTCACACCCAGTAATATTTATGACTTACTATTGGCTTTGCATTTAAGAGTTCACTCAGGAAGCCTTGGAGGATCTTATAGGGTACTGGGTCAGATGTGTGCAAAACAAACTCTCAGTCCACTGTACTATCGCTTCAGCTCCATTGTTTGCTTTTTAACAGTCATATATTTATGGGTCAGTTGAGTGCCAGATATGTATCAGGTATTTATAAATATTTAGCTTTGTTGCTAAAATAAATAGTACACTTTCTATTATCCCCAATAGACTTTTCTATTTGATCCATTGAATGCCCTAAAACTAAATCTGACAGGTTGCTACAAGGTGCAAGGTAAGCAAATTCAATGAGAAAATAGACTTTTAAATATGAAATTTATTAAACATTTTAAGTTTTCTATTTTAGAATATATTTTTCTGTCAATAGTATTAAAGAATCATGGTTTCTGGTAACTTTTTTTGGTTGTTTATTTTCAGAGCATACCTATTAAATGTGTTCCTTGTGATACACTGCCAAATTCTTAATGGAAGTGTTAGGATTTGATTATCAAAGTGAAATGCTGTTACACACAGAACTGTGAGACTGTGTTCTAGCCAGTGATTTACATATTCAGTCAAAACTAAAGTCTTACCTCTAACTATACTCAAAATTCATGAAATCATATCTTCCCATTAATGTACACACTATGTCTACTTGCACTCTATAATGACAGAGTTAAGTACTATATTTTTCATGTCATAAGGCTCACTTCCCCCACCCACCCAAAAGATGGGGGAAAATGTTTGTGCATTTGTATGGAGCAAATGCCACCTGGAGATGAAGCCTGAGTGCAGGGGAGGAGAACATAGACTAACCAATTGACATCCGAAGTGTTACCCTCCCCACCCCATTATTGCACAGACATACCACACAGTATGAGCAATCAGCTTAATGCACTTTCACCTTCACATATAGAATAGAATAGTTTTAGTTTAAGGCTATTTGATCATTGCTGTGACTTTTATTTTTCTTGTCTTTCTTGTCTAAAAACTAAGTTTGTCTTATGGTCAAGTGATCCTATAGAGCAAAAAATATGGTAGTTTCATTGGAACTTTTTTTTTTTTTTTTGGTTTTTGGGCCACACCCGGTAACGCTCAGGGGTTACTCCTGGCTATGTGCTCAGAAGTCGCTCCTGGCTTGGGGGACCATATGGGACACCGGGGGATCGAACCGCAGTCCGTCCAAGACTAGCGCAGGCAAGGCAGGCACCTTACCTTTAGCGCCACCGCCCGGCCCCTGGAACTTTTTTTTTTAATCAGCAAGCCTCAGTAAGATATTTTACATTGAAAGCTGTATATCCATAGAGAAACAAAACTGAAAAGTCTCACAAAACAAAATTTTCACTACTAAAATGAGTTCTATTATGCTCAATCCTATTTTACAGGAATAATATCTATAATGCTGCTTTACAATGCTGATCTTGTCTTTGATTTTAGTTTTTGCTTCAGTGCCATACATGGTAGTGCTCAGAACTTACACCTGGGTCTATGCTCTGAATTGTTCCTGGTAATTTTCTATACTCACACCTTATTTGGTGTGAGTATTGAAAGAGGGTCAGCTGCTTGTAAGGCAAACACTTTAAGTACTAAGCTGTCTCTCATGCTTGTCAAACTATTTCTAATCCACTACTGATTTCTGTTCATAGACAGAAAGACATTGATGTAGACATTTTTAAATTTTTTAATACATAGAAAGTTTACTCAGAAAGTGTTTCTTAAACTACTAAACTCTGAGGGTCAGAGTGATAGATAGTACAATAGGTAGGGAACTTGCCTTCCACATGTCTGAACTAGGTTTTATCCCTGGTATCCCTTATGGCCCCCTGAGCCCACCAGGAGTGATACCTAAGCATACAGCAAGTAATAAGCCCTGTACCAGATACTGCTCTCAAATAAATAAAATACAATTTATTTTATATAACAAATATGTACTATTTAATAGTGTATTGAATAATGTTGGGGCCACTAAAAAGTTTAAAAATATTGGAACACAGATATTTGTCTTTCAAAACAGCAAACAAAAAGATTCTTGGGGTGCTTTTATATCAATGTCAAAGTGTGATGATGAATACGGCCAACTATGACTAATAACTAAATAATCAACTTAACTAATACCCACATTTTTATCCCAGAGTAGGGAATAAAAGAGGCATGCATTCATGCTATTTTGTGTAATACCATTTCACTTTGATAATAAAAATAAATTTTCTCAATATCATTACTTACGAGTTTGTTATAAATATCAGTTACTTCATGTTCCAACTCACAGCTACTAAATCAAATTTTGCTTTTTAACAAGACCCCAGGTTACTTCTATCTAATGTACATTAAAGTGTCAGAAGCACTGCTCTAAACCAAGTGCACATTTGATTAAGCACCACAGCAATAGGTTATACTGTCCTCTTTGTAGGGGAAAGGAAAATTAGCATATTTTCCTCAGGTTAGTGTTTGTTTTGGACCTGAAAGAGAAAAATGTGAAATGGCAAAGAAAAAAAATATATGTATCTTGAAAAGAAAGCTATTTCATGTAGGAACCTATCTTACTCCCAAAAGGAGGAGTTATAAAGGGATTTCAAAAGCATACTAGGGGTATTTTGAAATGCCAAACCCAAGCAGACATCTAAGCTAAGTCCAAACTTTGGACTCTGCCCTCCCTTTCTTGGGATACGGAACCCATTCCACAGCTTTCACAAACCAGATCTCTACACCTGGGCTTCTAGGAATCTGAGTCAAAATTCTGCTAATATTAGATCAGAAATATCCCGTAGAAACCAAAGCTCTGTGATGCGTTTTATCTTAGTGAGATCAAAGTCTGAGTTCTGTGTTTTCTCGGGTTGCTAAATCTAAAACTTCCAAGGGACAGAGTGACTCACAGAGAAGCCACAAAGGGGTGAAGTTTCCACAACCTTCACAAACTCCTTGGCAACTGGAACCTTGGATAGAATGTTTCCCTCTGTAATTTCCTCAGGGGTCTCCCACAATAAAAAATAACTTGTGTTTGCAGAGCATTTCCAAATTCTGATTTTACTGTCCATTTGACCTGAGCTATTCTACTTGACCCTTCTGTTAACTTTCTAAGTGCTGTTAAGAAGCCACAACCTATTTTTTTTTTAAGATTTTACTTTGGTATGGAATTGAATAGCAGAAGAGAAATAGTAGAATTAAAATTAGTCATCAATAGAAATACATTAAAAGAACACTAAAAACTAAGTTTAAACTGGAATATTAGTGGCAACTAATATTTATCTTGAATCTTATTTTTTAATACTCTCTTCAAAAGAAAATAGAAAAACAGATTCAATTTTAAGTGACCACATCTATAGAAACATTTTCACAATTTACCTTGCTTTTAGTAGCAATGTGTGTGTGTGTGTGTGTGTGTGTGTGTGTGAGAGAGAGAGAGAGAGAGAGAGAGAGAGAGAGAGAGAGAGAGAAAGATATAAAGATAGAGACAGAGAGAGTTCATAAAACACAGTATTCAAAGTGTGGTATCAGGAAAGCTACTCCAGCTGAGAAGTTGATATAAATGTAGACATATATAATATACATATATATATACACATACATATAAATGTTTATATAATGTAGATAAAAATTCAACAGAGACCTCCCCAGTCAAGAGCTTGGGAGCTGGGTTTCATTCAGTTCTTCAGGTGATCAGGTTAAAATCTGAGAATCTCTGTCCTAGTGAGTAACTGAATTCATCTCTGCTATAATTTAAATTGATTTCAAAGACACAGTGACCTGCTTTGAAGGAAATCTGCTTTAGTTATTAATCCACAATACCTATAAAAAGAATTGAGTTTATGAAAAAGGAGGTGCTTTTTATGTGTGTTTGCTTCTTAGGGTAACCATAGCAATTTTCTAATGAAAGCTTAAAAAGTTGTACTAATATCAAGGGATGTCTCTAGTTTTCTCAGCTACCAGGTAGGCTGATTATTTTTAGTTGTGGATAAAGTATTGTGATGGGCATCAATCTGTTAAATGTAGAACAAATAGCTCTCATATTTCATTTGAGTTAGTTTCTAGGCAACAAATTTCAGAAAATAATGTTTTTGTGTGAAGAATAATAAAAGGCTCTGATCAAGGTTAAGATTTCCAATTGCAATTTAGTAAAGGGGATGGTGTGAACCGTTTCTTCAAGTAGTACTCTAAAAGCTAAAAGATAAGCTAAGGAAAATATAAATACAAACATGTGGGGCATCAAATATAAGTTTTTTAATCAACAATAAAATAGAGCCTCACAGAGATTTTTGAACAATGAAAGTTGCTGTCCAATCTCAGAGTTGCAGTTCATAAAAGGTTAAACCTAATACCTATATAAGTGCTACTAGAAATGTCTAAAATTATACAACTATGTGTTAAGGAAACAAACCCAAAAAATGACAAAGAGATTACAGTCCAATCTTTTTCCATTTACAAAAAAACGCATTCATAGAATACCTAACTTGGAAGAATGAGGCGACAAGTTCAACCCCTGAATCACACTGTATCTGAATTCATTTTCTAGATGAACTACTAGTATGATCTCTGATATCACAACATGGGTTTCAGACATTATAATGATGACAGATTAATGACATTAAAAAATAAAAGTAAATATATATATATTTATATATATATATATATATATATATATATATATATATATATATATATATACACATATATTGAGGGAGCTATTCCAGGAAGTACTTACTCCAGGCAATGTTTACTCCTGGATCTGAGTAAAGGACCACTTCTGGTAGCACTGAGGGAAGGGAACATACAAGGTGCCAGAGATCAATCCTAAATCAGAATCATGTAAGGCAAGAGGCTTAACTGCTGTACTGTTTCTCCTCCTCCCAAATCTGAGTAACATCTGAACCCAAAAATAAAAAGTTATATAACTTAGTAAAAAAAGCAAAAAAGAAAATTCCAGGTGAAGAAAATATTTATAAATCACACCACACCAGATGGGTCTTCAGGGCCACGCCTGGTTAATCGGGCCCTGGGGGAAGAGGGGGGAGAGAAATTCCTCCCTATGCATCCACAAACTACAGAGGCAGGGCTGCACCCGGAAGACTCCACATGCCAGTTCTTCTGTTTCTCTTCAGCTGGTATGTTGGGGGCTCTGGGAAGGACAGCTAGCCATAGGCCCCCTGGGCTGACCACTTAGTCCAGGGGACTGAGATCCCCCCCACCCCGGACTGGACCTCATTGAGGAGTTCTCTTCTTACTGTTATTCATTTTCAAAAGCGCCCGTGTGACATATATTCTTTTTAACAACACCCAAAAATATTCTTATTTCTCGACTGTGTTTAGGGAAAAACAAATGGAATTCCCTAGATTTGGAGGATAATATTCAAACAGGTCTCTAAAATCAGTGTATATGTAGACGTGACTTCCTATACAGTGGTCCTCTCTGACTACCAAGCCTAATCCATAAACAATTCATCTATACAATGTATATAGCCCTTCTGATATATTTCCCCTCCTCCACACAGAGCCCCTTCTATTCCCTCATCTCCCAATTCCGATTTGTTATCTTCCCCTTAATTAACCCTCTTTACCCTCAGTTCTTTAATTTGTTAAGCACCAAGACCTACCTCCTGCCCCAATATATTCTGCCCTTTCGCTCACCCCTACAAAGCTCATTATTAGTCTTTAACTCTCCCACCCCCAACCATCAGTACCTCACATTTACCCTTTTAAACTTCAATACTACACAGTTCTAATCACAGACCAAAGTCGTGCATTTAATTTACCAACCCCCAACTATTTCAAAAGACATAAAATGGACACATATGTCTTTTGAATATTTTATGTGTATTTTCTTTAACAGCTATAACTCTTTCTAAATAGTCTTTTACCATGAAAATTCTACCTACTGTTTATCTTGTCTTCTCTTTGTGAGCTGTTCAATAAGAAATTTTGGTGGAAGAGTCCCTCAGTTTAATGCTTATGATTGAACCATGTCATGGGGATTGTTGGACTTGTTCTTATGGCCCCCATGTGCGCCGATAATGCCACGTGGCATTGTTCCTGGTTTGCCTAGGCACATTAAAATGGAAAAATACTATACATACAAATAAGTTCTTATCTAATAGAGATTGGAACACACAAATCTTGTAGTGCAATGGGAACTTACACCCTGAAAATTGATATAATGACCTGGCACAGGCCTCAGAAGAATGGGCATCCTCCATTCACCCCTGAACCAGGGAAGCTATCTATGAAACATCCAAGGTTTTTTATAACAACACCTGGAAGCAATCCTCTACCAGGGAAGACACTACCACAGCTCTGACATCGACCTGCTCAAAAGAGACTTCCCTTAACACTCAGAAGACTTGACAACAACAACGACCTACTCACAGGACAGGGCTCTCTGCATTGCCCTTTAATTGTGAGGTAAAACGAGAGGACACTCTGCACCATCCTGACTGCAATCTAGGATATGCAGATTCCAGGATCTTTAATACAGAAACATGATACCAACAACAGAGACTGTGTGAAAAATAAAAGTGTATTGGCACTACAGACAATGACTTGGATTGGACAAACTAGTTTGCCTGGAGCCTAGAGTTGGTCTTATGCCAGAAAACTTCAGGGGTAGGGTCTCCTTGTATTTAGGCCAAGGCTTTTCCTTTCCATGTTTCTCATATTTTGTGGGCCTATGCAAACAATAATTGCCACTCTAACACCATTTTTACTGTGCTCCTTTGACTCTAATCCTTAAGGAAACAACCCACTTAAACTTTTGAGGTTAACGTAAACTAATATGCATGTGCATGGAAATGTAAAAAAGTACTTTGCCTTCAATGTTTAAGGAGTTACATAAGTTTTATGTCTTTAGATTGCTTTGTGTGCTGCTAAGAAATATTATGTACTACAATCTGGGGACTTGAGAGACAAAGTAATTGTACATGTACTGTTTTATTTTTCTTAATGTTCTTTGGCTGAAAGTTCAAAGTTAAGATATCAGCAATGGGACTACTGAGAATTCTGTTTATGGGTGATTGTCCTTCCACTGTAATTTTACCTTGTTCTCTTTCTTTGCATCTTTGTTCTCATAATTAAAAATTAAAAATTAAAAATTAAAAAATTAAAAAATTATGCATTTACTCATAAATTTGTGTTACATCTTTTCATCTCTTCATATTTTGAGTCTTCTTGTAATTTATAGAAAATCATCATTGGATTAATAAGAAAACACCAAAGGATCACTATTTTAAAACTATTTTTTGCTTTATTTAAAGAAAATGCATCACATAGTGGACATAGTTGACTGTAATATATTTGTTTTCAGATACATGAGAACAAAGTTATTTTAAAAAAAATAGAAAGAAAAAATAAATGCAAGAGAAAAAAAACTTAAAAATAAAGTACAGTGACAAGTAAATATGTGTAAATTATTTTATCTCTAATGAGGTCATTAGGAAATACATTTGTTTCCATATAAGTGAGAGCAAAGTTTTTTGGGGGTAAGGGGGCCACATCCAGTAACTCAGGATTACTCCTGAATATGTGCTCAGAAATAGTTCCTGGATTGGGGGACCATATGGGACGACAGGGGATGGAAACGTGGTCCGTCCTAGGTTAGCACGTGCACGGCAAACGTCCTACCCCCTGCACCACCACTCTGGCCCCAGCAGCAAGGTTATTTAAAAAAAAATAAAAAAAAGAAAATGGAAGAGAAGAAAAAAGATTTAAAAATGAAATCAAGAAAAAATAAAAAAAATATTACAATGGCAAGCAAATTTGTGAAAATTTATTGTATCACCAATGAAGTCATTAAGACAATGGCGGACAGTTTAGTACCCTTATTATTGTTAGCTGTCCATTATATTACTTCATTTGTCTGAACATTAAGTGACCTCAGCTACACATTGGTACCCAAATTGGTGTGTTTCTCTAGGGATGAGGCTTCAAACAAATGACATTGTACAGGAGGAATTCAATTGATACTGTGGCTTTTGTGGGCATGTTCACAGCTGCCAAATCTCTCATAAGGAGGATGTGGGGTAGAGTATTCGCAGTCACTCCAGAAAAGCCGTGGTGATATCTGCCCAAATACTGCATAAGTAAAGTTTGGTCAGATTGGTGTCTTCAAAGAGAATAATAAAGGGGGGTCAGGCAGGGCCAGAGGCAAAGCCATGATTATGTGTAATGGATGCAGCAGGCGTGGCTTCAGCAGAGTGGAGGTCTCCTCTTGAGACTGCTAGCTTTCTGCTGTGTGGCCAGTGTATCCATGATTTTACACGGCTTAGTTTACCCTTATTTTGAGAAAAGAATGAGCCTATGGAACTGGCCTGGTACGCTCATGGAGACTGTGTTTACCTTTTAAAACTATTTTAGATATTCAGGCTTGAAGAAGTTAATGTCTATATTTACAAGAGTCTGTTATTTTTACTTCTTTTTGTTTTTGCTTCTGTTTCTTTGGGGGGCACACCCTGTGATGCTCAAGGGATTACTCCTGGTTATGTGCTCAGAAATCACTCCTGGTTTGGGGGACTTCTGGGATCCTAGGTCAGCCACGTGCAAGGCAAATGCTCTACCACTCTGACCCCTATTTTTAATTCTTAATCAAAATTCTATTTTTTGAAATATAGTTTGTGTCTACAAAGACATCCTATATGTTATGCTAACTTCTATTTTACTCATGGTGTTTATTTCAGGTTTGTGGCCCTTTGTGTCTAGCGGAGGATGTGAGTTGAGGACATGCAGTATAATGATTGAACAAATCTTCCTTCATGCAAACCATATGCTCTGCCCATTGAGATATTTATTCAGTCCAGATTTTTTTCTTAATAAAATAAAACATCATAGAGAAAATCAGAGAAAAATTATTTGAAAATTTTGCTGCACTTTACAAACAATACTAAAATGTCAAATCTATTGATCCTTGATAGACTTTAAATTTCCAACTATTCCAAAATATTATACTTCACCCAAAATATTCACTCTCTTTTTTAAAAAAAAATACTACACTTAAGGTGGCAGGCTACAAAATTAACACACAAAAATCAATGGCCTTTCTATACACCAATAGTAATAAGGAAGAAATGGACATTAAGAAAACAACCCCATTCACAATAGTGCCACACAACTCAAATATCTTGGAATCAACTTGACTAAAAATGTGAAGGACCTATACAAAGAAAACTATAAAACTCTGCTCCAAGAAATAAGAGAGGGCACACGGAAATGGAAACACATACCCTGCTCATGGATTGGCAGGATTAACATCATCAAAATGGCAATACTCCCCAAGGCATTATACAGATTTAATGCTATCCCTCTAAAGATACTCATACATTCTTCAAAGAAGTGGATCAGGCACTTTTGAAATTTGTTTGGAACAATAATCACCCTAGAATAGCTAAAGCAATTATTGGGAAAAAGAATATGGGAGGAATTACTTTCCCCAACTTTAAACTTTACTACAAAGCAATAGTTATCAAAACAGCATGGTATTGGAATAAGGACAGGTCCTCAGATCAGTGGAATAGGCTTGAATACTCAGAAAATGTTCCCCAGACATACAATCACCTAATTTTTGATAAAGGAGCAGGAAATCCTAAATGGATCAGGGAAAGCCTCTTCAACAAGTGGTGTTGGCACAACTGGCTAGCCACTTGCAAAAAAATTGAACTTAGACCCCCAGCTAACATCATGTACGAAGGTAAAATCCAAATGGATTAAAGACCTCGATATCAGACCCAAAACTATAAGATATATAGAACAGCACATAGGCAAAATACTCCAGGACATTGAGATTACAGGCATATTCAAAGAGGAAAGTGAAAGCAGAGATTAACAGATGGGAATATATTAAGCTGAGAAGCTTCTGCACCTCAAAGGAAATAGTGCCCAGGATACAAGAGCCACCCACTGAGTGGGAGAAACTATTCACCCAATACCCATCAGATAAGGGGCTAATCTCCAAAATATACAAGGCACTGACAGAAATTTACAAGAAAAAAAACATCTAATCCCATCAAAAAATGGGGAGAAGAAATGAACAGAGACTTTGACAAAGAAGAAATACATATGGCCAAAAGACACATGAAAAAATGCTCCACATCACTAATCATCAGGGAGATGCCAAATCAAAACAGCTATGAGGTACCACCTCACACCACAGAGAATGGCACACATCACAAAGAATGAGAATAAACAGTGTTGGCAGGGATGTGGAGAGAAAGGAACTCTTATCCACTGCTGGTGGGAATGCCATCTAGTTCAACCTTTATGGAAAGCGATATGGAGATTCCTCCCAAAACTGGAAATCGAGCTCCCATACGATCCAGCTATACCACTCCTAGGAATATACCCTAGGAACACAAAAGTACAATACAAAACCCCCTTCCTTACACCTATATTCATTGCAGCACTATTTACCATAGCAAGACTTTGGAAACAACCAAGATGCCCTTCAACAGACGAATGGCTAAAGAAACTGTGGTACATATACACAATGGAATATTATGCAGCTCTCAGGAGAGATGAAGTCATGAAATTTTCCTATATGTGGATGTACCTGGAATCTATTATGCTGAGTAAAATAAGTCAGAGAGAGAGAGAAAAACGCAGAATGGTCTCACTCATCTATGGGTTTTAAGAAAAATGAAAGACACCCTTGTAATAATAATTTTCAGACACAAAAGAGAAAAGAGCTGGAAGTTACAGCTCTCCTCAGGAAGCTCACCACAAAGAGTGATGAGTTTAGTTAGAGAAATAACTACATTTTGAACTGTCCTAATAATGAGAATGTATGAGGGAAATGGAGAGCCTGTTTAATGTACAGGCGGGGTTCGGGTGGGGAGGATGGAGATTTGGGACATTGGTGATGGGAATGTTGCACTGGTGATGGGTGGTGTTCTTTACATGACTGAAACCCAAACACAATCATGTATGTAATGATTACAATAAAAGTTATAAAATTAAAAAAAATACTACACTTTACCAGTCATATTATTTCAATTAATAATTTGATGACATATATTGTCCTCTTTATAAATTGACAAATACAAAGAACATCATTATTTTACCTATTTTCTCTTTAGTATCTCCTTTACTCTCCCTTTCCTTTTGTCTCATTTTCCTGTATCTGAACAATTGTAAGAGTTTGTTACATGGTTTTCCTGTTTCCAGTATCATCTAGTAAATCTAGTCTTGTTAATATAGAGGATGATCAGACAACGTTTAGAATCAGACCAGGCATGTTTGACTCTTATTTCTCTGACTATATAAACTACATGATATCAAAGTTATTTCCACATCAAAGCTCCATGTGAAGATGAAGCTCCAATTTCTTCATTTAGAAAATGTGTATTATAAAATTATCTATTTTAATAATAAAATAAGTATTCAATATAAAAGATGTAGAGTATACAGCTTAGAGTAAGCATTATATGTCTATAGCTTGCAATTATCTTAGCAGTTGCTCAATTAGACTTATTAAGGCATAGTTTATTAGCTCATTGACCACTCAAAAATTTCAGAATAGCCTCCCAGTGCCAGCAGTTATATTTCTGAGTCAGTTATATATTGTTACATGACCAAAGAATTTACTAGAGTGCAGGTATTATAAAAATTTCTTATATTTGTAGAAAAAATATCAAGTAATCTAGAACCAGAAGTGTAAGCCAATATTTGGACACAAATAGTGGTAAAAATAGAAGCACCATGAGCAGTATCTAAACTAATCTAGGAACTCATGTAGGAGACATCCTGCTTGTGCCATTTTTTTTTTTGTCCTGACAACCACTGCTTAAAGCTTTGGATTTCCCAGTTCCAAATCCTTAAGTATCCTCCCCCTATAGCTATGTTGTATGTGTCATTCTACCAAGTTTCAAAGAATTTGAGAAAGCTTACAAAAATGTGTACAATAGGAAAAAAAATAAATACACAGCACTCTGCCAACTAAATACAAATTTTATATAAGTCAAAACAGTTGTCTTAAGATTTGAATGTTTGGTCAATTTTCTTCTAGTATGCATGTTTGAATTTTATTCTAGTATGCAGGCTCAATTACCTGCAATTAACTATGTACCAAATTACATGTTTATTTTTGTATCTCTATTTTTATCTGTATATAAGTCAAAAATGCAACTGACTTATGTATTGGAACTGGAAAGTAAACTAGTTTATGATAGTTACTAAAAAATAGTAAGTTGTTGATATTTTTTAGGTGGATAACATACTCTAATGTGAACTAATCATTGTTACCTAAATTTGTAGAATTTCAGAATAAAAAGCCTGCTACTTTATCTTAAACATAAACCTGAGCTTTAAAAAATTTAAGTAAACATATTTAAATAAATATTCATAGAATAAAAAAGGACTGCAAATACTTTTTAAAATCTTCCAAAATAGTCACAGAAATTTATATATATGGAAAGTCTACATCTCAGTTCTACAGAAGTAAATTATTTTACAAGAACATGAAACAAGTTTTCTTAATAAGGGCTAAAAAAGAAAGTAAACAACTTTTTTTTTTTACCATATTTTGTATGAAAACATTATGAGACACAAAGAAAAATAATTTTAAATATTCATTTATGTGTGAACTGACCATATGTCAGTATTACATATGTAACATATGTCCTGTGTTACTCTGGATAGCAAGTTTTACATTTGTCATCTTGGTATTTGTTGGTACTATCTTCTTTTCCCTCTTAAAATTATAACGGTTTAATTGATGGGTTATGTTCACATACTATGTGCAAAATTATTGGTTAATGCTATTTTATATACTGATTTAGATGACTTATTTACCAGATTAGCAAAAGCAGAATTGTACCCACCTCCATAAGAAACAAGTCAAGGGGCCAGTGCGGTGGCTAAAGAGGTAAGGCGTCTGCCTTGCCTGAGCTATCCTAGGACGGACCATGGTTCAATCCACCCCCTCACCCCCATCCCTGGGCATCCCATATGGTCCCTCAGCCAGTAGAGATTTCTGAGCACATAGACAGGAGTAACCCCTGAGCGTCACCGGGTGTGGCCCAAAAACAAACAAATAAAAAAAAGTCAATTTATAGTTCTGAGTCTGACTCCTAGGAAATATGTGATCTTTCTGATTTGTTCATACAATTTTATGTAGACTTGGCAACACCCCTGGTAGGAATTATTATTTAATTATCTCCCTTTGATATGCTACTAAAAGATCTCTGGGAAGAGCTGGGAATGTGGTCACAAACACATAGCTGCTGGAAACATGAGGAAAAACAAAAGTTTCCTTGAGCTAGGCATTAAAGAGATGCATTATCTCATAAAGTTTACTTGGATCACTCCTAGAGACATCAATATATTCAAAAGTCCCAAGTCAATGATGAAATTAAAACTTAAATCCATTAATTCTTCCTATCTAATTTCCAGTCCTAACAACTCTTGTACTTCACTATCTTTTCCGTTTATGAGCTGTCAAGAAAAGTAGTAGAGATTTCTGGAAACTTATCTCAGGATCAAGATTTCTTGTTTTGGTTTAATCTTCTGGTTACATCCTGCAGTGTTCAGGCATTTCTCCTTGATCTACACTCAGGAATCACTCCTGGAGAGCTTAGGGGACAATATGGGATGGTAGGAATTGAACCCTAGTCCTACAAGGTAAGTGCCCTACTCACTGTACTAACTCTTTAGTTCTCCAAATATATATATATATATATATATATATATATATGATATGATAATAACATAATAATCATGTATAAAATATAATTAATTATATAATTAAATATATATTTATATGTATGATATATTTATATAACAATATACGATGCATTAAATATAATTATTTATATTATATACATAATGATATATAGTCTCATAATATATAATATAAATGTCTCAAGCTAATTTGAGAAATCATCATCACTCTTATGTCAAACTTCACATACATTTGAATGAATGTATATATCTCAAATTCACATATTATCAATGAAAAACTCATTTAGTTTTAGTTTCATTTCATGCCAGATAGCATGTGAGCCATTTTTTATAAAGAGGTTTACACAAATCAAAGTTTTATTGTGGTTAAAATTTTCGTCTGACTCTTACAGAGTCCTTGACCCAAGGATAGCACAGTGTTGAGATGTGAATTGTAATGAGCTCAATTGGAGTCTGAGAGGTGATGTTTATCGTATTGTTCTCCAAGTAAGTGGGTAGAAGGTGGGGCAAGTGTTGCAAGTTAATATAATCACTTCTTCCTCCTTCTAAAACTGGTTTTGGCAGTTTGGTGAGGCAACCACTTTTTGAAGAAAGTAAGAGAGGTTGAGAGTTGGGTCATGAGTAAATCTTTGTCCGATTGATCTAGATTTTTTTCCTTTTTGTTCAGGAATTTAATGACAATTTAGGTTTTATCTGTTTTTTTCTGAGTTCAATATTTAAAATTTTTTATTTTAAAAATTGGGGGTCACACAAAGTGGTATTTAGTTTTACCTAAGAGTCTGTGGTAAAGGATCTATTCTGGCTAGGCTTCGAAAACTGTATGGGGTCCCAAGGTTTGAACCTAGGTCTGCTGCAAATACAGTAAGCACTCTGCCTGCTGCACTAACTTTCCAGTCCTTAACATTTTATTTTTGAATAAGATAACTTTGAGTTATAACTGAGCTTCTTAAATTGAACTGTGGTTCTTTATGGAATATTGTAACTTAATGTGAGGGTTATTTGAAAATAAATTCATGATCTATGATCAGCTAATGTTTCATTTATAAATCAGTACCTGCTTTATATACTTATAAACTTGGGTGATGTAAGACTTTGTTGGTAAAAACGGGTCTCAGTGGGAAAAGTTTAAGAAGCTTTGGTTAAGAAGACTGCAAATATTTATGTTTTATATGTACAATGTTACTACACTATGCCCACCACCAGAGTGCCAATATTTCTCCATCAAACCTGTGTCAATTTACCATAATAAAGACAATTGGATTGGCATCTCTGATGCTCCCTCCAAGTCCCTTCTACTGTAAGAGGTCAATCGCAGAAAAAGAGACAAATACACAAAGATTGTTCAAATTTTGGGATCACCTGGGCAGCCATCTGTGAGCTCAAAGGCTGGTTATTTATTCAATGCAGTATTGTTTCCGACACTGACTCCCATGAGAAAATGTTGACAGATGCATTGAAGACAGTAAGCACATCAAAACTCATCCAGTACATGAAGAGCAGAGTCTGGGATATTTTAGATAGCCAATCAGCAGGCACCCTTAAACTATAAAATGATGATAATTTCCTATCCTATTTTTGTCTAAATTTCCATCTATTCTAAATGACCCTAAATTGGTTTTCTTCTTGCTCTTCTTGTTCCTCCTCCTCCTCCTCTTCCTCCTACTCCTTCACTTCCTCCTTCTCCTTCACTTTCTCCTCCTCTTCCTCCTCCTCCTCCTCCATCTTCTCTTCCACCACCTCTCGCTCCTTCTTCATTTTAATTTTACTTCTTCTTCCTCCATCACTTCCTCCTCCTTTTCTTCCTCCTCCTCTTTTTCTTCTCTTCCTCCTCCTTCTCTTCTTTTTCCTACTTCTCTTCCTCCATCTCTTTCTTCCCTTGAGGGTGAGTTGGATAAAGTGATTTGTTTATCAACTATATAATGCAGAAGTTGTATTGTATGACTTCAGAGTTGTTCATAAAATGATGCTATATGGATCGGAGAGACAGCATGGAGGTAAGGAGTTTGCAGTTTCTGAGCACAAAGCCAGGAGTCACCCCTGAGTGAGCAATGGCTCCTCCCGAACATTTTCTTTCTTGAATAAGTTGCTTTGTAAAATAAAATGCCTACAATCATTGAGGATACCTGGTCACTAACTGAAAGCTCACATTGTGCAGAACTCTATCTACTAACAGAAATTAAAGTTAATGATTTTTGTGTGTGGATGGGTAGTTGGATTACATCTGACTTTAATTAAGACTCACTTGTTGCTCTGAGCTCAGGGTTTATGCTTGTCAGTTTTGAGGGACTGTTCATGGTGCTGGAGATAAAAATCAGGATAGGTCACTGCAAGGAAAATGCCTTATTTTTTGTGCTTCTGCCCATGACCCTCAAATAAATTATTTTGAAAGTGGACCTTCTGTTTACTATTAGGCCATCAAATAACTTTTCATGAAGTGGCTTCCTTTGCTGTGAGCTTGAATGCAACCTCATGACATTTTTAAAAAATAAGGTCCACTCCACATCACTAATCATCAAGGAGATGCAAATCAAAACAACGATGAGGTATCATCTCACACCACAGAGACTGGCACACATCACAAAGAGCAAGAACAATCAGTGCTGGCAGGATGTGGAGAGAAAGGAACTCTCATTCACTGCTGGTGGGAATATAGTCTAGTCTAGCCTTTATGGAAAACAATAAGGAAATTCCTCAAAAAACTGGAAATTGAGTTCCCATATGATCCAGCTATACCAGGGGTTACTCCTGGCTCTATGCTCAGAAGTCACTCCTGGAAGGCTCAGGGGACCATATGGGATGCCGGGATTTGAACCACCGAACTTCTGCATGCAAAGTAAAAGCTTTACCTCCATGCTATCTCTCCGGCTCCCGAGAGCTAATTTCTCACTCTTTTGTTGTTGTTGTTGTTGTTGTTGTTGTTGTTGTTTTTCGGCCAGACCCGTTTGATGCTCAGGGGTTACTCCTGGCTTAGCGCTCAGAAATTGCCCCTGGCTTGGGTGGGGGCCATATGGGACGCCAGAGGATCGAACAGCTGTCCTTCCTTGGCTAGCACTTGCAAGGCAAACACCTTACCTCTAGCGCCACCTCACCGGCCTTGAAATCTTTCTATATTTATAAATTAAAACTATATTATGGTTTAAGTAACATGCTTACAATAATACTAACATGTTTAGGCATGAGGTGCAAAGTTATTGCATTACCACTAAAGTCTCTACTACTCTACACTGTTGTCTTTTTTTTTCTTTTGTTGGAGGAGGGAGCTGGGCCATACCAAGTGTTTCTCAGTGCTTATGCATGTCTCTGTGCTCAAATATCTCTCTTAACAATTCCTAGGGGAACATATGTAGTGCCAGGAATCAGATGAAGGTTGGCCACATGCAAGATAAGCACCTTAACCCTCTACTATCTCTTTGCCCCAATCACTGTCTTTAAATTATTTTTTTTCTTTTTTTTATATAAATTTTTTATTGATAAATGGTTACTTTATTGCTAGAACTAATAGCTTAAAATTATAAATGAGTAAAATTAAACAATTTTAAGAAGCAGAGGCCAATATAAAGTAGGATATTTCAGAAAGATAAATTTTTTTAAGTAAATATTTTTTTTATTTTATAATAGCTTATTTTTATTGAGGATCAGAAGTTAATATACGGTTAACATTATTTCTGCACACATCTTTCCAACAATACCCCCATGGCCTGAGCACTTCTTACCTTCACAGTAGCCCAAGGGCCCCTTTCATAATAGCTCAATCCAGGGCCTATTTTAGTAACATAGGATTGAAACATAAACCAATCAGATTTGTACAAGTACAACAATTTTAACCAATGGGAGCATAAACACATTTTGATGGCGGGAAGGATAAAGAGGAACCTGGCAGGATGGGGGGAGGGGAAGCAAATTCTTAAACAAATAGCTAATTGATATTTACGCAAATACAATTAATTGTTTAGCCTATTTTCCATTTAGATCTATCTTTTGTGCAAGCAATAAGGATCATAATTTAAACTTTACAAAAACATATCTATAACTACATGCTTGAGAGCAGTTACAAAAACAGGTTCCATGGAAAGGTTAAGGCATCTGGTTAAGCCAGATTCTTTGTGCTGAGCTAAATTTATTTGCAGAGTTTTCTGTTGGTTCGGGGCTATGCAAACTTTTGTGGCTTGAATCAGACAGGCGGTGGAAAATTCATTCAGAGTTCCTTTGATATGTGGGGTGCTCGATCTCCCACATCTCCCCCTGTTTAGTATACAATATAGAAGGGACAGACGTGCCTCGGTGGACTGGCCACACTGGGTGAAGAGGTGTGGGGCTTCCAGTCACCGCATCTGCTACCCTTGATTCAGTCGTTTCCAAAGCTTGGCAAGGCACAGATTGAGGTCTATGCGCCAGCTCCTCGATAACTTCAAACTTAAACTTAAGTGGCGGAGAGTTGGCAGGAGGGGAGATGTCAGGTGTCAGCTGGTCTTCTGAGGTGCATAGTTGTTGGTATAGAACCTTTGAGTCCTTTCTGGTTGCTTCATCCACTTGATTCTTTACGAAGGTGGTGAGTTTGCGAAAAGCCCAAGGACCAAAGGAAACTAGCAACATAAAGCCAATGAAGGGCCCCAAAAAGGCTGGGAGCACTGTTGTTATCCATGGAGTGGTAGAAAACCAATTTTTGTAGCAGCTCTCACTCTGCTCTATATCTTTTTGTCTATTTACTAAATTATCCTCTATGTGTTGAATGCTATCTCTAGCTAAGCCGAATTTATTTTAAAAAGCAACGTTTTACTCTAAGGATGACACAAATTCCCCCCCCCTCAAAAAAAATGTTAAATTTTGAACCACGGCGGTTATTCTGCACTCTTTGCTAGGAAATCAACAGTAGTGTAAACTTCTTTAAGTTTGTAAACATTTTTAGCAACAGTTATAAGGCATTAACAGATTCTAGAGTATGAACCAATGAATAAATATTTGTGCTTACACCAATAACACCTAGGCCTTTTAATAAGGCTAGGGTGATGGCAGTGTTTGATTTTTGTACTGCAGCGGGGAGAGACACAAGATTATATTTAAGAGGTTATTTTATTTAAGAGGTTAATTATTTTAATTACTATAATTTAGATTATATACTTACAATAGTACTGACATTTATGTTTTTGCTGTACACGACTACATCATTTTACCATCACTACAATGCCCACAACCATTCACCAGTGCCCTCGTGTTATTTCCTTCTTAGATCATCATTTCTCCCACCTCACCCTTAACCTGGTATTTTCAGTTCTGTTATTCAGTGCCCAGATCTTTTTATAAATTGGTATTGTTCTGACCCTTATTTTGTGTCTCTGTATACCATAGATGAATGAGATCTTTTGGTACTTATCCTTCTTACTCCAGTTATTTCACCAGCATGATATCGTTCAGTTGGAGTCAAGTTATAGTGAATGATATGATTTCATTTTTTCTTGTGATTTCTTAATAAGGAATCTTTCTTATTGAAAGATATAAGGAAGTGAGTTGTAATACTACAGTAACTTGGATCTTCAAGTTAGTAAGTTGAAATCCATGTAACTAGTACTAAAGCAAGTAGCTAATCATATTAGTAAGGATTTTGAGTTAAAGTAACAAACATAATTAAAACTAGAATAACCTGATATTTATTTTCAGAAAAATCTAAATTTGGACTTAATTCAATGACTTTTAAAAATCAAGGAGAGAAAAAGAGGGGGGCCAAAAGGGAGAAGAATCCTAATGGGATGTGCTTATTCTTCTGCACTTTAAATGATTTCTCTTCCTAACCTGAAAAACTTCCCAGAGAAATGATAAAGGAAAACAAATTTATAAACAACACATTTGTGTGTAAAACTGTCTATTCACCAAAGTATTTTTAAACTCTGCAAGAGAATAATATATTGTTTCTTTTACTAAAAATGTCAGGAATTAAATTTTTTATCTGAATTTATTTTTAATTATAATACAAACTCTTCCCATCCAACCTACAAAGTCTGATCTGGTGTAAAGATTTAGAATCATAATGAATTTAAATAAAGTTTCAGAACTTCCAGAGAAATGGCAAATTAGACACTAGAAAACTTTTCTAATAAAGTATAAGCTAAAATAAGCTACACATTACAGAAAAAGCCTGATCAACTTGAAGCCTGCTTTTCTTGAGACACACATCTATTTTCTAAAGGTGTATGATTGCAGCACATCAGAGAATAAAATTGGAGCATTGGGATCAATTAGGAAATAGATCTCTGTGCAGCACAATGCATTCTGGCTGTTTTTGCTTTATTTTGTGTTTGTCTCTCTTGTTTTGTTTTGGGACTAAACTACTAAACTGGGCAGTAACAGGACTTATTCTTGGCTCTGAATTCATATTACTACTAGCAGGTTCTGTGTCCATATGTGGTGCCAGGGATCAAACCCAGCTAGGGCACATGCAAGGTAACATCCTACTCCGTGTAACATTGTTCCAGCCTAAGCTGTTATTATTATAGGCAAACCTGACTCAACAGGACTAGGAACAAGATTGTAGAAATCTTATAGAAACTGTAGTCCATCTTTCAAATAGTGATAAAAGACTTGAGTGTTGGCAAAAGCTTTGGAACAACAAATAAAACAGAACAGTCCAGGTAATTTAGACTTGTAGCAACTGGACTGGCTGAATACCTCCTCTCCCCATTAGGAATAACCCAGCTATAGAGCAGCAATTCGAGGGCAAAGGTGTGCATCTTGCTATTAGCAAAAATAAGAAAGAATAAGGAGTAGCCAAAGAAGACACATGGACAGCATGAAGATATCCTGGACTGTTTCTTACCCAATACCCTTTCAGTAACACAGTAAATAACTGATTGAGTTTTGGAGGGCTTTGTTTGTTTATTTGTTTTGTTTGTGGCTACACCTGGCAATACTCAGGGGTTACGCCAAGCTCTGCATTTAGGAATCACTCCTGAGCTTTAGTGATAGTCCAGTGAGTAGAGCATTTACCTTGCATTCAGCCCACCCAGGTTTGATCCCCTGCATACCATATGGTTCCTTGAGCCCACCAGGAATAATTCCTGAGTGCAGAACCAAAAGTAACCCCTGAGTACTGCCAGATGTGCCCCCCCCCCCAATTTTTTAAAAAATAAAATTACTTCAGATGGTGCTTGGAGAATCATATAGGTTGCCAGAGGTTAAACCAGAGTCAGCCCTGGTTTGTTAGTCAGCCCTGTGCAAGTTAAGTCCTTACCCATTATATTATCTCTTCCACTCACTTGATTCAGTTTCTAATCTCAGCACACCCCTCCCTTTCCTTGTCACAGTCATAGAAACAAAAGAGGATTTTAACACTAAAATCACAGCACTCACACAGAAAAACAAAAGAAGTTAACCCAGTTGCATGAGCTGCAGAATTCAGCAGGTAGTCATCAGAAAAAAAGATTATGCCCTTAAAGAAAACAAATATTCAGAGGGCAAATTTAAAGACAAAATTGGAGAGACACTAAATAATTTAAAAGACATCCTGGCAAAATATAGCAAAGTAGCAAATTTATATAATCTCAACTAAACATAGAAAAGCAAGTTTTTCAATATGAAAAAACAATATGAGCACAAAGAATTCTTCATCATAGCAAGTGACAACATTCAAAATTCTAAACAAGAGGCAGAGAGATAGCATGGAGGTAGGGCATTTGCTTTGCATGCAGAAGAACAGTGGTTCGAATCCCGGCATCCCATATGTTTCCCCGAGCCCGCCAGGAGTGATATCTGAGCGTAGAGCCAGGAGTAACCCCTGAGCGCTGCCAGGTGTGAACCCCCCAAAAAAATTTAAACAGAGACATTGGGTATAAAGAGAATAAAATTCAATATAGCATCAAAAAGAAGTAGGTAACCTGACAGAAGAAAAAATATTACCCATGAAAGACAAAAACCACAACAATGATTCAAACAGAAGAAAGGAAAACAAGATTTAAAAAATGAGGAAAATCTATGTGAAGCATCTTAGTCAGTCAAATTCAACAACCTATTAGGGAATCATTACTAAGTGGAATTATTCCAAGAATAGATGGTTCAACATATACCAAATAACTTATGTAATATATATTAATAAAGATTAAAATATGTTAATATCAATGTTGCTGAAGTTGTAGCCATTTTATATTTGTTTACAGTAAAATATTAAAAATTAAAATCTTAGCAAAACCTATATCTATTCAATAAAACCACATAAACCCACCATTAACATCATACTCAATGATGAGAACTGAATAATTTCCCCTCCAAATCTAAATATAGACAGGATTTTCAGTCTCACCATGAGTTTTTTTTTTAGCTGGATAAATTAGGCAGGGAAAAATGATTTAATAGGAATCTAAATTAGAAAAAAAGTAAAATTATAACTGCTTGAAAATTACCAGAAAAATCTATTATGCTGAGTGAAATAAGTCAGAGAGAGAGAGAAAAACACAGAATGGTCTCACTCATCTATGGGTTTTAAAAAAAATGAAAGACATTCTTGCAATAATAATTTTCAGACACAAAAGAGAAAAGAGCTGAAAGTTCCAGCTCACCTCAGGAAGCTCACCACAAAGAGTGATGAGTTTAGTTAGAGAAATAACTACATTTTGAACTGTCCTAATAATGAGAATGTATGAGGGAAATGGAGAGCCTGTTTAGAGTACAGGCGGGGATCGGGTGGGGAGGAGGGAGACTTGGGACATTGGTGATGGAAATGTTGCACTGGTGATGGGTGGTGTTCTTTACATGACTAAAACCCAAACACAATCATGTATGTAATCAAGGTGTTTAAATAAAAAAAAATAAAGCCCCCAGAGACTCCATCAAAAATAATTGAAATTATGCGGGCCAGCAGATAGGGTGCATGTCTGACACATAGTTGAACCGGGCTCAATATCCAGAATCTCTTATATTATCCCAAGTCTGCCAGAGTGATCCCTGACAAGATTCAACCCTAAACATCACCAGGTGTAACTCAAAAACCCAAACCAACACACTTAAATTGAGATCAGGAACATGTCAGGAGGGAAAATAAGTCTGCATAAGTTTTGTATTTTTATATACTATGAGTTACAGAAAATGAAAATTAAGGAGACAATTTATTTATACTCATATAAAGACATAACCTAGTAATTAACTTACATTGAAAATTGAGTCACTACTTAAAAAAATAAAATACATACAGAAAAGGACTGGAAGACTGTTATTAACATGACCATCTCCAGAAGTTTGCATTATTGATTAATGTAAACCCTAACAAAATTTTACTGACATTATTCAAGGACATACAACAAATATTACTAAAGTGAGAATGAAACCATAAATCCACCTCCCAGTCAAAGAAATCTCAAGTGAGGAAAATGAAGGCACCATGTTCTCTGACTTAAAGGTATAAATCTCTAATAATCAAAGCAGTGGTTACTAGGTGGGAGAGGTTACTAGTGGTGGAGGAGTGTCAGCACTTTGGTTCTGGCTGTAGTGTAGTGACATCGAATCCTTAAGTCTTATATAAATTTGTGCTTTTTTAAAAAAAGGATTTTCTTTTTTATAGAGCCATCGTAACTTACAAAGTTATTCACAGTTGGGTTTCAGGCAATGGGTTTCAATTCAACACCAACATCAATCAATGCTTACTTCTCTCCACCAATGATCTTAATCTTCCTTTCACTACTCAACCTGCCTCCAGGACAGGCAAACTTTTAAGTTTGGTTGCTGTCATTTGTGTCTCATGTCTTCAGTTTTGTTGATTCTGATATACAGTCAAGCCACAGCTCTACACCTCCAATGTATTTGGAGGCCCTGAACCCTACCTACTTTCCTCTTCTTACCTTACCCTTGGTTTCTTTTCTCCCCTGTCTTCAATTCTATAATGTAGGGACCAGGGTAATCTAGGCAATCTTTGATACCTTGCATTCCCTTGTCCTGTATTCAATATACTAAAGTAAGACTATCCAGGGTTTTTATTAATAATAAATTTTTATTTTCACAAATAAAGTTGTTCATGTTTGAATTACTGCCATACAATGTACAATAACCTTCAGCAGTGCACATTTCCTGCCATCAGTGCCCCCAGTTTCAGTCTCACCCTCCCTGATGACCTCTTACCTCCAACCCACCCTCTCCCACCTATCTGAGGTGTAGGTATTTTACTTCACTCTCTCTTCTCTCTGTTTCTCTTTTTCTCTGTTAAATGTGTGCTTTTCGAAAACTTTCTTTCTGTCTAAACTTTAAATGTTTTCTATAATATTTTGAAAAACAAACATATCCACCATGAATCACAGTTATTCATGATTGGCTTTCAAGTATACAGTGTTTCAACACCTATCCTTTCACTTGTGTCCACTTCCCTTTACCAATGTTGCCTGCTTGCCTCCCTCCCACCTACCTGCCTTTGTGAGAAACACTATTTAAAATAACTTGATATTGTGGTTTATAGTACTGCTGCTGATAAATTTAATGTGTGGCATTATATTGTCTTTCAGCCCCATCTCTTCCTTTTGGTTGAACATTTCTCTCCACCATGATTGTAGTGTTTTCTTCCCTGTCCTATTCCCCCACCCTTTCATGTAGCATGCTTCCTGCTGAAGATTGAAGAAAGACACACACGCAGCTCTTCGTCAACAGCTCTAAGTCTCTCTTTGTCTTTAGTTTTTATAGCAATAAGGCTTGAAAAGCTGATTTCTCACAGATATGTAGTAGATAATGGAAGCAATATCAAAATAGCTTTGTTTGCCAGAATGGGGAACTCCTTGGCAGTATCCAACGATAGACCAGCAAATCTTAGCTTGAAACCAGGATTTTGTCTCAGTTCAGTTAGTTCCTCCTGCTCCTATAAAGTCATGTCCTTTCCACTATCTGATGCTAGCTATAAGGGTCCTAATCTAGTTAAGGCATTCAGTGGAGACTGAAGAGAAAGAAAACGACAACTTCTCCTTGCAAGTTTTTAAATATTTAACTATTATCTCACACAGTGCAGCAGTATGAACACCTTGCCATTGCTTGGTGAGTGTGAACATTTCAAGATTGCCAGTTTCCATGTGTTGCTGCCAGAGTTGCACCTTTGAACTGAATCCATTTATTTTATCTGTATTTGCAAGCAGGTTTTCATTTCTGCCTTGCATTCATGTGTTCAGTTCATTCAGATGATGAAAAATATCTGCCAGGTATGCCAGCCTTGCACACCACTCATCACTTGCAAGCAGCTTTGCTTAATCTGACCTCTCATTTGTCAGAAACACTTTAAGTTCCTCCTGCAGCTCATACACAAGAACCAAGACCTTACCACCCAACAACCACTTGACCTCCATATGAACGGGCAAGGTTTTATGCTTCGCTCCCAACTACTCACACAAAGCTGCAAACATGCAACTTTTCATGGGTCGTGACTTTACAAAATTTGCCATGTGCACAACATCATCCAACACAGGAACTAGGCCTGCTAGTAATCTTGGCCAAAGGGCTCACGGTGTAAAAAACAATGCGTAACAATCACATCTGGATTTCTTTCCTTCACTCTGCTTACAAAGCCTTTGGTGCATTCAACAATGGCTACAGCTCCATCGGTGCAGACACTTGTGCAGTTTTCCCAATTAAGTCCTCCTTGTTCACTGTATTGTGATGTGACCTGAAAAATTTCTTCTCCTTTTGTTTTTTCTGGAAATGCCTTGCAAAAAACGTTTTCTCTAATTGCATCACCATCCACATGCACATTGGCCATGAGTTGAGCATATCCAATATGTTCCCTGAGACTACTTGGAGTAATTCCTGAGAGCAGAACCAGGAATAATCAATAAGAAATAAACAGCATTCATTTCTGTTTTTATTACTATCACATAGAAAGATAAGCATACAAACAATCAGACTGAAGGAAGGTGGAGGAAGGTGCCAGTCAATAATGAAGACACTCTAGGCCTGTACCAGCAATGCTCAGGAGACCTTGTGGAACCAGGGATGAAACCAGGTCAGTAACCAGGTCAGGCAGTGCATGCTTAGCATATACCTTAATTATCTATCTCCCAGCCCAAAAATTAAATTCCAAGTCAACAAGAAATAAATTAACTGTTGAAAATCACAGTTTTGCAATTTAGATACTAGAGCAAATATGACAGAAGTACTAGATTGGCAAAATGGGCAAAAGGTAAACAGATTTTATTTGAATTTATTTTGTTGTAAATAGTTAAAACTTCTTTAATTTAGAATAATATGGGATACTTGTGAAGAAAGCAAAGCAATCGAAACAATTTTGAAAAAGTCATAAATTTTGCATTTGTCTTCTTGTGCTTTCCCCCTTTCCTTATATGGATATACTTATTTCTATGAGAAAAAAAACTTTCTAAAATTTTTATTAAAATAATGTTCAAATAAAATATACCATACTTTTACTTTGTGGGAAAGTCTTTTAAATTAAAAAGAAAAAGATTCTGATAAATGAAGATGAGTGCATCTTTCTTCTCATTATAAGAAAAAAATCAATTTAAAAGTGGAGATAGGTAATGTGTAACTAATTCTTCCCAGGGTCTAGGATACTTGAACATGACGTGGTTGCTGAAGGTAAATAAAATGTAAATCGAAGCAGCAAGGTTTGGAGTAGAATCTGGGCATAGACAGTCAGGGCAGATGGAACAATAATTATGTCTGTATTTTTTTCTATCTTTTATCCAGGACTTATTTATGAATGATAATTCTAAAATGTTGGTTATTCTTTTACTCAGAGCTGTTGATGCTGAAATTGAAGGTGAGCCATGGTTAAAATATTGTCTTTCTAAATTGTGCACAAAGGGTATGGACTTCTGTTCTCAGAGATCACGGTGAATTTGGACATAGGTAGCAGAGAATAAGCATCTGAAACCTGTTATCTGAAAGCTTTTGTACTTCAAACTTGCTTTTGTACATCAAATGCTTGAGAGCTGTTAGAGTGTGGCAAGTACCCTACATATCTGAGGGCTGATCCAGGGCAGAACTTTAGTAAAGAACCAAAGTGATTGGCATTTTCCTTTTACCTGAAAGACATAGTCTTTACACATAGCCCATTCACTCAGTAGGTAGAAATAGCAGGCAATTTTTATCCTCACATAATCCCTCCCACATACTCTCCATTGAGTTTTGAAATATGGGATATATTTTCAAAACAAGAATTTTTAGAAAAACCATATAATAAATAGCTTTGCTCCTGCTCCAGAGAAATACAGAACAGTGAATATTTTCTGCCTTACAGGATTTTTTTTTAATTATGAGAACAAAAATGCAAAGAAAGAGGACAAGGTAAAGTTACAGTGGAAGGACAATCACCCATAAACAGAATTCTCAGTAGTCCCATTGCTGATATCTAATTTTGAACTTTCAGCCAAAGAACATTAAGAAAAATAAAACAGTACATGTACACTTTGTCCCTCAAGTCCCCAGACTGTAGTACATAATATTTTTTAGCAGCACACAAAGCAATCTAAAGACATAAAACTTATGTAACTCCTTAAACATTGAAGGCAAAGTACTTATTTTACATTTCCATGCACATGCATATTAGTTTAAGTTAACCTCAAAAGTTTAAGTGGGTGTTTTTTCTTAAGGATTAGAGTCAAAGGAGCACAGTAAAAACAGTGTTAGAGTGGCAATTATTTTTTGCATAGGCCCACCAAAATATGAGAAACATGGAAAGGAAAAGCCTTGGCCTAAATACAAGGAGACCCTACCCCTGAAGTTTTCTGGCAAAAGACCAACTCTAGGCTTCAGGCAAACTATTTTGTCCAATCCAGGTCATGTCTGTAGTGCCAATACACTTTTATTTTTCACACAGTCTCTGTTGTTGGTATCATGTTTCTGTATTAAAGATCCTGGAATCTGCATATCCTACATTGCAGTCAGGATGGTGCAGAGCGTCCTCTTGTTTCACCTCACCATTAAAGGGCAGTGCAGAGAACCCTGTCTTGTAAGCAGGTCGTTGTTGTTGTCAAGTCTTCTGAGTGTTAAGGGAAGTCTCTTTTGAGCAGGTCGATGTCAGAGCTGTGGTAGTGTCTTACGTGGTAGAGGATTGCTTCCAGGTGTTGTTGTAAAAAATCTTGGATGTTTCGTAGATAGCATCCCTGGTTCAGGGGTGAATGGAGGATGCCCATTCTTCTGAGGCCTGTGCCAGGTTATTATATCAATGTTCAGGGTGCCTTACAGGATTTTTACCCAAAAAGTAAATGTATTTTTAGCATAGGCGAGGTAGAAAGACACTTAGCATTAAATGTCCACAATGCTATTTGTATCTGTACAAGGGACCAATAGTTTTTTTTTAATTTGTATCTCAATATTTTTATTATAATTTTTATTTTAATCATAGTGGCTTACATATTGTTCACAGTAATATTTTAGGTACATATTGACATTGAATCAGGGGAATTCCCACCACCAAATTGTCCTTCCTCCACCTCCATTGCCGTCCTGCCTCCCATATCCTCCACTCTCATCCCCGGGGCTGTTAGAATGAGTGGGACTAATAGTTTTTTGTGTGTGAGAGGCTGAGTTTTGCATTGCATAGAGGGGACAGACAGAATGGGATGGATATTTTTTTATTGCTTTCTCTTTCAGCATAGTAGAATTTTATTTTTTCTCCCTTCCTCTTATCCTACCTCTACCCTTTTTCTCTGAAATAGACAAACCTAAAATTGTATGTAGTCTATGGTAATTTTATGGTTTAGCAAGGTAACAAGATGATAAATTTGATGATAAGGTAAGAAGATGACAAATCCATAATAAATTCAAGAATCATGTACTTAATTTACACAGTGCTCATTCCTTGGTTATTCAGAATAATGTAACTGTCTGATAATTAATAGTAAGAAATTCTATAAGGAAAATCACTATAAACTATTTTGAGAAGTGGAGGGCTATATGTGTGGTTAAGATAACTAAAAAAATTATTTTATGAGTTCTGTGATCTTCACAGCAAAAACACTTAAGAACTAAGTGGAGCAAACCATCCCATGTGACCTCTCACTGAGAAAAACCACTGAACAAAGCATCCACTAAAAGGGATAAAAAGGAAATAGCACAGCAGTAGGGTGTTTGCCTTGCACACAAACAATCCAGGATGGACAGTGGGTTGAATCCCAGTATCCCATATGGTCCCCCAAGCCTACCAAGAGCAATTTCTTAGCCTAGAAGTAGGAGTAGCCCTGAGCACTGGACACTGAGTGTGGCTCCAAAGCCAAACAAAAGAGAACAGTTAGAGAAAGACTAGGAATATTGCCCTAAAGAAAAGAGAATCATGGATACTGTGTATCATAAGGGAGGTCTAGGTGGTACCTGAAAACCTGGATGAACTGTCTTACTGGATCCAGATACTAGAAGTTAAATATCTCAGCATCCCTTTTCCTGTTTTAATGGCCCACATTTTGGTAACATAAAGAACTGCTGACCCACCAACCTTTGTTAAAAAGGACTGAAAGGATAAAGGATTTTGCCTTTCTCTGGAATCCTTCTTTTGGAGGCATCTCCATAATCTGGGAGCTTCCTTGTCTTCCTTTATTCTTCTTTCCCTTCCCCTAAACAAAGTCTTTTCTAAATCATCATTTGATTTCTGGTTCTTGTTTTCAGTCTTAAGTGGATATTTTCTTGAGTGGATTAATTGACGAAAAAACCTGAGCTTCCATACCCGCTATAACACAATTATCGCAGGGAAGATTAAATTCTGTGGAACAAATTGTGTGTGAACAAATCCAGAACTAAGAAGTGCTTCCCTTGGTAAAAGGGAGTGGAAAGAAGAAAAAAAGAAGTACTGATAAGTACTATCCAGGCACTGAAAAATAAACACTAACAAAGTGTAGGACGTGCTAAACACAAAGGACCAAGCCATCTCCAATTACAGTCTCAATTCTGTTTGTGTGGGCTAGCTCCCGGAATTGCACAGCCCAACCCCATCTAGTAAATTTGTTTTGATGTGCTTAGAATTAGGCTTAACAGGACTTTTTTGTTTTGAAATCATACTTGGTGGTGCCCATGATCCACTAGGAATCACTATTGGCAGGGCTGATGGGATATATTTGGTGCTAGGAATTGAATTTGTGTCAACTATGTGTAAGGTAAATGACCTAACTACTTTCTCTCTGGCCTTAAATTTTTAGCAGAATTTGATTTTGTACTGGATCTCAGATACCACAGCACCTTTATTTCAATAAGTATAATCTTTATTTTAATCTTTTGCATTTTTGGGGGGGTGGCCACACCCGGTGACGCTCAGGGGTTACTCCTGGCTATGCATTCAGAAATCGCTTCTGGCTCGGGGGAATATGAGATACCAGGGGATGAAACCGGGGTACTTTTATAAGACTATTTAGATTTCCCCTTAAAATTTTTTAATTCTTCTCCACTTGTTTTTACTAAGTCGTATATTTGTAAGGTTTATTTATTTCAAGAAAAATTTAAGATTTATTAGCATGGAATTATTATACTATTAATTTTTAAAGTGTATATACAGTTTAAATTTTCTTCTAATAAAATTTTATTGACTTATTGATTTACATTTTTGATGGATCAATATGTCATATTATTTAAATATCTTTATTTAAACACCTTAATTACAAATATAATTGTAGTTGGGTTTCAGTTATGTAAAGAACACCCCCCTTCACCAGTGCAACATTCCCACCACCAATGTCCCAAATCTCCCTCCTTCCCACCCCACCCCCGCCTGTACTATAGACAGGCTTTCCACTTCCCTCATTCATTCACATTGTTATGATAGTTCTCAGTGTAGTTCTTTCTCTAACTGCACTCATCATTCTTTGTGGTGAGCTTCATGTCATGAGCTGGACCTTCCAGCCTTCCTTTTTTTTTTGTCTCTGAGGATTATTGCAAACATGTCTTTTATTTTTCTTAAAACCCATAGATGAATGAGACTAGTCTCATTCATAGGGAGGAGACCTATCTCTCTATCTCTCTCCCTCTGACGTATTTCACTCAGCATAATAGATTCCATGTGCATCCATGTATAGGAAAATTTCATGACTTCACCTCTCCTGATAGCTGCATAATATTCCATTGGGTATATGTACTGCAGTTTCTTTAGCCATTCATCTGTTGAAGGACATCTTGGTTGTTTCCAGAGTCTGGCTATTATAAATAGTGTGGCAATGAATAAAGGTGTAAGAAAGGGGTTTTGTATTGTATTTTTGTGTTCCTAGGGTATATCCCTGGGAGTGGTATAGCTGGATCATATGGGGCTCAATTTCCAGGTTTTGGAGGAATCTTTTAAGGAAGTTTAGAAGTTGAACTTTATCTATATACAGGTAGATATCACCAACTCTACAATACTTTACAATACAATACAAATACTCTACAATACAAAATCCAGCAGCGCTCAGGGGTTTCTCCTGGCTTTATTCTCAGAAATAGCTCCTGGCAAGCTCAGGAGACCATATGAGATGCCGAGATTCAAACCACCGTCCTTCTGCATGTAAGGCAAACGTGTTACCTCCATGCTGTCTCTCCAGCCCCCACCATACATATAAAAAAAACCCTCTCAATTCTGTGGTTTATATCACTCTCACTCAATGTGTGGTATATAAAGACACATAATTAGGATACAACAAGTGACCAAAATCATAAAGCTGAAAATTCTGTCTATAGAACTATTTAGATGGGAGAAGAGATGACAGGGAGGAGACCTTGGGACACTGGTGGAGTGAAATGGACACTTTAGTGATGAATGTGTTATTAAAATAATGTGTTCATGAAAAGTATAATTAACAGTATTAAAAGTCCCAGTACTTCTACAAAAGCAGTAAAAATTTAAAAATTGAGTCAATCAATAAAAACAAAGACTACACTAAAGAACTATCATTTTATAGCATTTGATAGTTTAGGATGGAACAGTTTCCATGTGACCTGTACATTCTGTGATGTCTATAATATAATTTCTAGGTACAGAAAGATGAGAAGCAAGAGTCACCCTTATATTCACTAAGGCAGAAAATTTTGTTAGGCAAAGTAGAGTGAATAGGTTGAGAAAACTAACCAAAGTGAAAATAGATACACGGGGCAACAAGAAAAATAAAGGAGGGAGAGTTGAGTGTGGTAGGTACTGTTAATGTTTAAATTTAGTTTTCTAATTAGGAAGGCAAGGATCCCTGGAGGGTTGTTATGATAAAAGAATGGGCAGTCATTGGCATGCACATGGACACACTTTAAAAGCCAGGGGTTAGTTAGGCTTCCTGATCTCTGTGGGAGACTGCTGAGGAAGACCCCAGCAAACTTAATCCCATCAAGATTTGCTGGCCAGGTAGGAGTTTCCAGACAACAAGGCTGGCACCATCTGGCACCATCTCCTACCTGGTGCTTTTAAAAGCCTCTGCATCCCTCCATTTTTGGCTTCCTGATCCCTGAGGAAGACTGCTGAGGAAGACCCGAGGGAACTTAATCCCATCAAGGTTCCTCAGCCAGAAAACGAAGGAGCATGATCTAGCCAATGAATTCCACCACGACACGACACGACACACACGGTTAAAGCTCCGCTACAAGTGTGTCAATGAGGAAATAACGCAGGAAAACAGCATGCACAGAGAATGAAGATGGTAGCTCTGATGACCCACAAAGTACCAACTCCATAGTCTATCTCTTAGACAAGGAGTTTAGAGTAGTAATATGGAGGATGTTCATAGAACTCAAAGAAAGAATAGATCAAGCTGAAGAGAACACAGAGAAATCCAAACTGAAGTAACAGGACTGAAAAACTCAGTACATCAAATTAAAAGCCAAGGTATTAAGATGTTAGTGTGTGATTGTCTCTGTGTGTATGTGTGTGTATGAAAAAGTGAGAGAGAGAAAGAATGGGAGAGTAGGCATCAGAGAAACAAGAGAGAAGATGACCTGTTCTTTCAAAGCAAAGACACAATGAAAGGAATGACACACATTAAAGGGAGTCAGCAGAAATACCACTGTTATAAAAAATACACAAGAATTACTGAGGGACCAATTATGTTTGTAGTAGTTCAGTGGCATTCAGAAAGATAGAGCTAACTGTAAACATTTTAAGGATAAAATAAAGAGGTCATAAAGCTGTGGGACATGCCATAGCTTCAAATTCTGCTTA